>NW_016823925.1:1007116-1051880 GCF_001698545.2 Rhinopithecus bieti | reverse complement strand
AAAAAAAAAAAAAAAAAAGGTAGGCCACAAAGAAGGCTTCAGATGTCCCTGCTGGTCCAGAGACAGATACCTGTAGTGTCCAGTATTGCAGTGAACGTGATCTGCTTTCAAAAGCAGAGGGTTTAAGGGGAGGGTAGGTGGGACTGGTGGAGGCAAAGGCTCTCCCTGTCCCCACCTCAGTTTTAGGCAGGGCTTTTAATTTAACTCAAGGGCATCTCTCAACTTGGAGAATAATTCAGCCCTCAACAGCACTTCAAATGTGCTGTGGCTTTGCAGCGTGGTAGCAAGAATGTTTAATATATAGTAGATAAAAATTTCATCCAAAAAATTAGAATATTTTTGCAACCCCCTCCAACATCAATTCCTTTTCTAAAGTTAACCTATCACTTATGCTGTCAATACTCGACCATGTACTTAATTGGAAACCCAGATCCAAAAGACTGAAACTGAATCTTCACGCCAAAATGGAAACAAAATAAAATGAATAACTTGGGGTTTATGGCATATAGTTTAGGGAAACACACATACCAGGAGAAAGGGGAAGAGGAAATGGAGGTGTTGAAGCAAAGCTGAGTGTCAGAATACATTCAGTCCGGGCAGATGTGTATACAGCGTGTAGTGGAACATCAGGAAAAGCTCCATATGGATTCATGTGCATATGTCTGGGGGCACCAGATCCACCCATGGCAGATCCAAGAACAGGGAACCGAGGGAGGAGGCCATTCCTGTCATTCCAGTTTTAGAAGCTCCACATCGAAGACGAGAGTAGCAAGTGGTGGGATGATGCCTGGGTGCCCAGTGGTATCGTAGGCATAATCTGGAGGTATAGTGAGTTTGTCTCTCTGACCCACACTCTTCTGAGCAACCCCTTCTTCCCAGCCTCAGATCACCTCCTGCTTGCTTAGCATAAACTTAAAGAGCTTGTTTCTGTTCCGAGGAGAATCCATTTTCTTTCCATCTTGAAGCATCGCGGTATAGTGCACCACGCAGGTCTGGCTGCGCTTCGGGAAGGTGCGCCCCATCTCCGGGGTAGATGGTTTCCACCTGCACTCCCGCGGCGGTGGTGGACTCTGGGCCGGCCGGCGGTGCGATCCTAAATAAGTATTTTTAAAGTAACTATGATAAGTAACACTGGAATCAGAAAGAGATCACTTAAATGACAAAATGTTTTCTATTTTATTATCGGCACTTCACTTTTCGGAACAAAAACCTTATTAGTTGCCTTTGATGAACAGTAAAACTAAAAAGAAAGTTAATGGAAAGATTTGAAATTCTGAAAAAAGGAACTAAAATAAAAGAGAAAACTATTAGGTTGGTGCCACCGTGCCCGGCTAATTTTTGTATTTTTTGTAGAGGTGAGATTTCACCATATTGCCCAGGCTGGTCTCAAACTCCTGAGCTCAAGTGATCCACTGGCCTCAGCCTCCCAAACTGCTGGGTTAACAGGCATGAGCCTGTATTTCGATCACACATAATAATTCCTAGGTGAGTATTCATGGCTAGGCAGCTTTGCGCTGCACAATAATTTAAGGATCCAGTATCATATTAAATCTCACACAACCCCATGAGGGTGTCTGCTAAAATTCATTCTTCATTTTTCTTAGGCACGTGGCTGACCATCTATGCTGTGTTTCCTACTTTGTAACATGAAGTGGCAAAGAACTACTCCAACACAGTCTTGAAAACATAAACTGTAGGGCAAAATTCAACATTTTTGATTACAGAAAAATTAAAATTTTTTGTGACTGTGCGTAAGAACCCCAGGTGACATAGAGAGACCATGGGTAGATGCTCTCAGGCCCACCTGAACTCACAGTCTCAGCACCAGCCATCCCTTTCCAGACACAGACATGTGCATGAAGAAGCCACCCCGAAGTGGCTCCTCCAGCTCCTGCAACTTGGTAGATGCCACAGGGATCGTTACTAACCACCCAGCTGAGCCCTTCCTGAATTCCTGATGCACAAAATATAAGAAAAACAAAATACAAGTCCTAGGGTTTAAGACAAAGCCTAAGCTGAAAACATAGATCCAAGGCTCACAGCCATGTAAGCAATGATCAGAAAGCCCTGGAATATTTTTGCAGCAAAGATTATGTCATTTGCAATAAAGACAGTTCTACTTTTATTTAAAACAAACAAGCAGAAGAAGAAGAAAAGCCCTGGAAATACAGACTATCACCCATGGATGGAGAGTAGGAACTAATAGGGGCCAGGACACCAATACTTGTGGGGTGTCTGAGGAGGAGGCATCGGCCAAGAAGACTGGGAAGAAACACATAGAGAGTCAGGAGGAGACAGATAATAACAATTGCTTTATTGACTTATTTTCACTAGTTTAACTCTCAGAAGATTACCTGAAACTCTAAATTCACTCAAATCAATGTATTTATTCAAACGATATAGAATGTATGTGAGGCATTTGTTAAAAACTTGGGGTGTTACCTAGCCGAGTGTGGTAGCTCACATCTGTAATCCCAGGACTTTGGGAAGTCAAGTTGGGCCAATCGCTTGAGGTCGAGAGTTCAAGACCAGCCTGGCCAACATGGTGAAACCCTATCTCTACAAAAAATATAAAAATTAGCTGGGCATGGTGGTGCATGCCTGCAGTCCCAGCTACTCAGGAGGGCGAGGCAGAAGAATCACTTGAACCCAGGAGGCAGAGTTTGCAGTGAGTCAAGATTATACCACTGCACTCCAGCCTGGGTGACTCAAAAAAAAGAACTTGGAGTGTTACAGGCAGACCAGACCTAGTACTCCAGGTCTTTGCAATGTGACTTGAGCAATTACATCATGTGTTTGAATCTCAGGTGTTCTTTTTTTTTTTTCTTCAAGGTATACAGTAAAATACATGAATATTCATCCTTTTTTAGTGTGTAGTCCTGCATATGTTGTCAAAGTCATATCATTGTGACTACCACTAAAACCCGGTGTCCCCTTGAAATTGACCCCTCCCCACCACAGTTACCTGTTTTCTGTCCCTACAGTTTTGCCTTTCCAAGAATATCATATAAATGGAAGAACACAGAATGTACTCTTTTTTGGTCTAGATTATTTCGCTAGCACAATGCCCTGAGATTCATCCACACTGTTGCGTGTGTTACCAACTCATTCTTTTTCACTACTGAGTATTCTATTGAATGAATACTTCTTGCCATAAGAAACCCAGGTCTAGGAAGAGACGATGGGTAGATGTTGTGATATCCAGTCATGGATATTTATGGTATACTGTAGCTTGTTTACTCACTGAGAGGAATTTGTGTCATTTTCTGTTTTGTGTAATTACAAATAAAGTTACTACAAATATTTGCATACAGGTTTTTACGTCAACATAATTTTTCATTTTATTGTTCGACAGTTAGGAGTGAGAGTGTTAGGTCATATGTAGGTGTATATTTAACTTTATAAGAAAATGCCCAATTATTTTCTAAAGTGGCTCTACCATTTTGTATCCCCACCAGCAACTTGTGAGAAAGCTAGTAACTCCTTGCCTGGACTTGGTATTGTCAGGTTATTGATTTTGTTTTAGCCATCCTAGTAGGTATGTCTCTCAGTGTGGTTTTAATTTGTATTTTTCTAATATCTAATGGTATTAGGAATGATCACCTTTTCAGGCACTTATTTACCATTCATCACAAATTGTCCAAGTATTTTCTCTATTTTAAAAATGTTGTTTGTTTTCCTACTATTGAGTTTTGAGAGTTCTTTATATAGTCTGGATACGTGTCTTGTATCAGGTAGGTAATTTGCAAATATTTTCTCTTGCTCTGACTTGCCTTTTAATTCTCTTAATAGCTCTTTCAGAAAACAGAGGTTCTTAATTTTGATAAAGTCTAATGTGTCTTTTTTCTATAGAAAGTGTCCTTTGGAGGCCGGGGCGCGTGGCTCCAAGCCTGTCAATCCCCAGCACTTTGGCGCGAGGCCCGGCCGAGATGGACGGATCCCACGAGTAGGAAGATCAATGGACCATCCTGGCGAACCCGGTGAAACCCGTCTCCTACTAAAAACAAAAATTACAAAAAAAAAAAAACTAGCCGGGCGAACGGGTGGCAGGCACCTGCTAAATCCCCAGCGGTACTCGGGAGGTGAGGCAGGAGGGAGATGGCGCCATGACCGGGAGGCGGAGCTGTGCATGAGGGCTGAGATCGGGCCCACTGCACGTCCCGCCCTGAGGCCGCGGCAGAGGCGGAGCACTCCCGTCTGCGCAGAAAAAAAAAAAAAAAAAAAAAGAAAGTGTCCTTTGTGTAATTTCTAAAATATCCATTTGTAATCCAGGTCACACAGATTTTTCTCCTATGTTTACTTTTAGAAGTTTTAGTGTTTTAGATTTAGATGTATGATACACTTGGAGTTAATTTCTGGAGCAAGTTTCGTGTTTTTGCATATAGATGTGTATATGTTTCAACACATTTGTTGAAAAGACCGTTCTTTCTCCAGTGAATTGCCTTTCCATCTTTGTCAAAAAAAATCAATAGACCATATATGTATGGGTCTATTTTTGGATTCGGCTCTATTGTTCTACATGTATATTCTTTCTCCAAAACCAAACTGTCTTGACTACTGTAGCTCTACATTAAATATTAAATCAGATAGTAAGAGTTCCCCTCATAATTTTTTTACTGTGTATTTTGATCACAATGAAGCTAAGGGATGGTAGAATAACAATTATGCTAACAAAATCAATTAACTCAAATTAGAGAAAATCAACAGAATGATAACTAACCTTTCATTCTAAACTCTGACATGGATAGAACATGTTTCTTCTAAGTTGGAATATGATGAATACATATCTGTAGCAAATACAAGTCTTTTTTTATAATATATAATATGTACAAAACAATTTTAAAATAAAAAACACAGCTATTGGCTTTATAATGCAATTTCCACTCTCTATTCAATTGCATCTCTAGAATTCCCACAACTTACCATTATAATTTCCTTAAGACATAGCAGGATTTAAACTAAGTGGTACTTGTATGCTCTTGCTGACATAGTCCACTGTGATTTCAAACAGCATAAACAGAAAAACAAGATAAATAAACAGAAATCATAATTTTTTTTTCTTTTTTGAGGTGGAGTTTTGCTCTTGTTTCCCAAGCTGTGAGTGCAATGGCTTGATCTTGGCTCACTGCAGTCTCCACCTCGTAGGTTCAAGTGATTCTCCTGCCTCAGCCTCCCAAGTAGCTGGGATTACAGGCGTGCACCATCACTCCCGGCTAATATTTTGTGTTTTTAGTAGAAACAGGGTTTCACCATGTTAGCCAGGCTGCTCTTGAACTCCTGACCTCAGGTGATCCACCCGCCTCAGCCTCCCAAAGTGCTGGGACTACAGGTGTGAGCCACCATGCCCGGCCCGTGAAATATTAATTACTCTAACTTTTACTTTTCCATGGCAGCATTACTGCTTCATGATTATTCCTAGGCTGAAAAGAGATAATGTAAAAGCCTGAAGTCAACCTCAGGCTACTTTATTTATTTGAGATGGAGTCTTGCTCTGTTGCCCAGGCTGGTGTGCAATGGTGCACTCTCAGCTCACTGCAATCTCTGCCTCCTGGGTTCAAGTGATTCTCCTGCCTCAGTTTCCTGAGTAGCTGGGATTATAGGCACCTGCCACCATGCCTGGCTAATTTTTTTTTTTTTGTAAAGACAGGGTTTCACCGTGCTGACCAGGCTGGTCTCCAACTCCTGACCTCAGGTGACCTTGGCCTCCCAAAGTGCTAGGATTATAGGCATGAGCCACCATGCCCAGCCCAGCAATTTTAATAACCTACACACATTCAGTTTTTAAATAAAATCTGCAACAAAGGGTTGAAGGCAGATGGAACTCTCAGTAGCTGTGTTCTTTTTTTCCTTTTTTTTTTTTTTTGAGATGGAGTCTCGCTCTTGTCGCCCAGGCTAAAGGGTAATCACATGATCTCGGCTCACTGCAACAACTGCCTCCAGGGTACAAGCAATTCTCCTGCCTCAGCCTCCCGAGCAGCTGGGATTATAGGTGCCTGCCACCACTCTGGCTAATTTTTGTATTTTTAGTAGACATTGGGTTTCACCATGTTGGCCAGGCTGGTCTTGAACTCCTGACTTCAGGTGATCTGCCCACCTTGGTCTCCCAAAGTGCTGGGATTATAGGCATGAGCCACCACGCCCGGCCTCAGCTGCTGTGCTCTTATCATCCTCCTGCCTATCTACTGTCCTGACTTTAACCAGCAGCCTGTTGGGAAGTGAAAATAGTTCAAGCCCATGGAGCATCAAGCCAGTGACTCTCAGTTTGCTTTCTGTGACAAAGCAATAATAATAATATTAACCATATAGAGTAGTTAAAAATACTAAGTGAAATTACATATATATGGTACCTAGCACCACGATCAATATATATAAAAACTCAATAAGTTGTAGTACCATTACTGGCTATTTTGTGAGAGGCAGCTTATAGTTCTCTCTATTGACCCCGGTCGTGACGGCTGACTCTAGGAAACTTGACAGTGGGGATGAGCAAAGACCTGTTGACCTCGGAGGAAGAGAGGCCCATGAGGGAGCCAAAGACAGAAATGTGAGAGAGGGGAAATCCTTGAAAAGGCTCAGGGGGAAAGAGATGACAGGCAGATAATAAATGAATAGGTAAAGAAAAGATAGCAAAGTCTTTTCAGGTGTCTGGTTAATCCCTAACTGGTCTTCTTCCACCTGCTGCCAACCTTGTTAAGAACCAGAGTGCCTCTTTGGAGGGCTCCAATATAAACCGCTCACACCAAAAGAGGTAGTGGGAAAAGTAGAATTTCCTGAGTGTTTCGTAAGGCAGGTAGAGAAAAGGGAGGAATCACACTCCTCTAAGCGCACAATGTCACCAGTTCTCAGATGATGATTTTCTCAGTGACCAGCTCTCTCAGGCTCCTCCTTACGTTGTGTTCTGCCACAAGGCACTCAGCTTCTCTTCAACAGCTCCCCGAAATTCAGTGGTTTAACCTGCCATTTAAGGACAAGCCTCAATAGTTTCTTTCCATCCACATTTCCAATCTGAACCACTTATCCAGGTAAGGTAGTTCTGCCAACCACATACCGAACTCTCTGAGAAGGTCTCAGAAACACATTTTTCTCCATTTTTTCCATTTTATTGCAAAAGGGAGGCAGAAAAGGAGAAAACTGGAAGGCTTGCATGCTTAAAGAAATGACAGTTCAAAATAGGCTAAACTTGAAAATACTTAGTGGCAAAAGCAGAGGGAGAAAGAAAGAGAGAACCAGCTACATGGGACCCCGGAGACCCTCTTTCTCCCAGAAAGAGGAGCTCACCCAAGCTCAGCTTCCTACTGGACAATGGTTTCCTCCACACGCCCAGTTGCCGTGTGTGTGTGTGTGTGTGTGTGTGTGTGTGTGTACGGGGTGTATAGTTAAAATGTCCATGGGTCTTGGGTCCCAGCTGCTCCAAGTCCCCCATGGCAGAGGCTCTGGTGTTCTGAGACAAGTTTGTACACAGTTGGCCATTGCAGTCCAAGTGTTCCTGATAAGGCCACTTCATCACATTTGTCCTATAAGAACACAGACACAAAGGGGAAAAGTCCCTTCCCTGAAAAGGACCCGTGGCCTTGCACACCTCTCCAGGTGTGGACCCATCCAGGGACAGTGGACAGACTGGGGAGCCATAGTCACCTCTGCCTCACTGCACTGAGTAAAGGCTTTTCCTGATCGCGTATCATGTGACATTGTAGAATTTGTCCTGACCCTCCTTGTATAACTCAAGGCAGCCAGAAAGGGACCCTCTTGACATGAGGGCCATTATCTCAAAAAATCTGATAGAATTATATTTAGCTAAGATAAATCTGTACAAGCAATTACTTAATAAATTACCTTTCTGATTATATGATATTTGAAATATATTTTGAAACAAGAAAATGATAATAGAAGGGAAAAAATGAGAATCATCCAACTAGTTCAATTAGCTTGAAGGAGTATTTATTGAGTTGTTAATTTGTGCTGTATTATCATTGGATTTTTTTTTTTTTTAGACAGAGTCTCGCTCTGTTGCCCAGGCTGGAGTGCAGTGGCGCGATCTCGGTTCACTGCAAGCTCCGCCTCTTGGGTTCACGCCATTCTCCTGCCTCAGCCTCCTGAGTAGCTGGGACCACAGGCGCCCGCCACCCCGCCCAGCTATTTTTTTGTATTTTTAGTAGAGACGGGGTTTCACCGTGTTAGCCAGGATGGTCTGGATCTCCTGATCTTGTGATCCGCCCGCCTCAGCCTCCCAAAGTGCTGGGATTACAGGCATGAGCCACCTCGCCCGGCCTATCATTGGATTTTTATCTTTTATTTTGTATTATTATTTTACAGATTGGGTCTTGTTATGTTGCCCAGGCTGGTCGCAAACTCCTGGCCTCAAACAGTCTTCCCACCTCAGTCTCCCGAAGTGCTGGGAGTATAGGCTTGAGGCACCATGCGTGGACACTTTTATTTTGATTCTAGAGGTGGCTGAGTCTTTGTGTTACCTGGCTTAAAGGCCAAAGCAAAGGTTTCTTGGAGGCCAGGCGCATTGGCTCTTGCCTGTAATCCCAGCACTTTGGGAGGCCTAGGCAGGTAGATCACCTGAGGTCAGGAGTTCAAGACCAGGCTGGGCCAACATGGTGAAACCCTATCTTTACTAAAAAATAAATAAATTAGCCAGTCGTGCTGGCTCACACCTGTAGTCCCAGCTACTCAGGAGACTGAGGCATGAGAATTGCTTGAACCTAGGAGGTAGAGGTTGCAGTGAGCTGAGATCATGCACTCCAGCCTGGGCAACAGAGTAAGACTCAGTCTTAAAAAAAAAAAAAAAGGTATATTGGAGATAATTCCATCACCATTATCACCTTCCTGGTATTTGCTCTGCAAAGCCTAAAGGGGATTCTACTGTATTTTCCTAGAAAGGGAAGAGTGAGTACCTTGGAAGTGGTAGGTTGTAGAAACTGTGTTAACAGAGTGGGGAGAAGGCTTTTGCAAGTCTGTAACATGGACCGTGGGAAAGTATTGGTGACCTGAGCTCCCATCCCTGTAGGAGGTGACTGGGCTTTAGAAGGAAATGTCTGGTTGGAACACTAAGGGTGGGTAGGCACTCTACCCTGGGGCTCTTTGCTCCTGACCAAGACCCTATGATCAAGTTTGGCAAAGAATGATCAGAGTGACCCACCTTCAAGGGACTTGGACAAAGGACCTTGCACCAGCACTGTGTATGGACTAAAGATCGAGGACCCCCTTCTTAAAAGTTCCTCAGGGAGGGAGGAGATTATCAACAAGACCAAGACTAAATTTCTTGCCTCCCTTGTGCACCCAGGGTCAGAGTTTACATGGCTTCAGAAAAATACGTGTCCAGTATCCTCAAGTTTGTCAAGCAAAGTTCATACAACCTGCATCACCGTAATACAGAAGATCAAACTTAGCTTTGAGATGAGAGACATAATGATTTCTCTAAAGCTCGTGATACTTATGGGCAGAGACCACTGGTTTTTTTTCTATAGCATGCTGCCTCTCTTATTGTATTTGCTTAGAGATTAGTAAACTAAGAGAAAAAACATCCAATCCTAAAAACGTTTAATAATAATTATAACAATAACACAACAACAATAACAATGCCATCATGCCAAGGGTTTTACCTTTTTTATCCTCGTTGTTTTTTTTTTTTTTTCCATTTAATTTTTGTTGAGACAGGGTCTTTCTCTGTCACCCAGGCTGGAGTGTAGTGGTATCATGGCTCACTGCAGCCTCAAACTCCCTGGCTCAAGCCATCCTCCCTGCTCTGCCTCCTGAGTTGCTGGGACCACAGGTGTGTGCCACCACGCCCAGCTAGATTTATTTATTTATTTATTTATTTATTTATTTTAGAGATAGAGCCTTGCTATGTTGCCCAGGCTAGTCTGGAACTCCTGGACCCAAGCAATCCTACTGCCTCAGCCTCCCAAAGTGCTGGGTTACAGGTGTGAGTCACTGTGCCCAGTTCATATTTATTGTTTAATTATTTGTACTTTTCTGGCTCACACCTGTAATTCTGCACTCTGGGAGGTTGAGGAGGGCAGATCACTTGAGGTCAGGAGTTGGAGACCAGCGTGGCCAACATGGCGAAACTCTGTCTCTATAATAATGCAAAAATTAGCTGAGCGTGGTGGCACACCTGTACTTTCAGCTACTTGGGAGGCTGAGGCATGAGAATCTCTTGAATCTGGGAGGCAGAGGTTGCAGTGAGCCGAGATCACAGCACTGCACTCCAGCCTGGGTGATGGAGTGAGACTCTGTCTCAAAAAAAAAAAAAAGTACTTATCATTTTATTCTTATAAAATCCTGTAATACAGATAATATTATTATCTCCATCTCACAGAAAACTGAACCTCAAAAAATTTAACTAGCAGGCCCAAAGCTACATATCTAGGAAAGGTTGAATTGGGGTTTAAACCCAGATTCCAGAGCCTGCACACCCATCTAACGAACACACAATTTCTGGAGCACTTGACCACAAAATTGGCCTTCAAGAAAAAAGGACAAAAGCCTTGCCATCTGTTTTCTATTCAACCAGCCTGATTTATTTTAAGCTTTATGTATTGTGAGTGTGTTAATATGAAATTCTACTTTTCTCGTCTATTTCAATTCGGGGAAAGCTCGAGCCTTCTATCAATGGTGTCCTTTAATCTTAATGGGAAATTCTTTAGCCTAGCAGTGAACCATGCCCAGATCCCAAATCTACTTTTTACTTTATACTTGTAGAAAGTTTTCAAGCAGAGCAGGGAATTAGGCATTGTTAACTTCCAAGACAGTCTCACATTTGAGGCACTTTGAAAATGAAACCATATTATTTTATTGTGAGTAAGTTTGGCAAATGTTCTCAAAGTCAATATATTCCTTGTCTGGTTTCCAACAGCGATGCTTTGAGCCAATGGTCACCTACATACCTCTAGTCTACATTTGAGTAAGGCATAAAATTCTATTTGAACAAACTGGCTTTTTGTTTCTTCTTCTTCCAGAAGTCTAATTCCTCGCAGCCACATCACTAAGCAATTTCACGTGGTAGTAATTAAGACCACATTTTCCATACTTGATTTTCTGGTCGGTGATAAACTGCATGAATGGAGAATTCAAGTTCTGAATACCCTGAACACACAGCTCTTTTTTGCTCCTGGCATCTTATTTTGCTGCTTTCTCAGGTAAAGAAGGGAAAGTAGTGTATCTTTATTTTCTTGGTCTTCCCTGTTCAGGACACTTGGATAATGAAATATTTTCTCCCTTGTGAGGTAAAGAGACAAGATTCCTGCTCAACAAATAAGAAGGAAGGGCCATTTCATGAGTAGTTGTTATGGTCTGAATGTGTCCCTCTAAAATTCATGTTAAAATGCTAATCCCCAAGGTAATGATTTTAGGAGATGGGAAATTTGGGGGGGGGTGATTAGGTGCCCAAACCCTCATTAATGGGATTAGTGCCATTACAAAAGAGGCCCCAGAGACCTCGTTTGCCCCTTTTACCGTGTGAGGACACAGCTGGAAAACACCTTCATGGAATGAGGAAATGGGCCCTTATCAGATACCAAATCTGCTGGCACCTTGATCTTGGATTCTCAGCCTCCAGAACTGTGAGAAAGAAATTTCTGTGGTATGTAAGCCACCTAGGTTATGGTATTTTGTTATAGCAGACCAAAGGACTAAGACACTAGGAGTTAAAGCATAGCTTGTGAAAGGAAGCCGCTGCCCCAGCAGACGTAGCAAGGCTCTCTGAACACTGAGTTCTAAACTGGCTGTCCTGGATCCGGAGAGAAGAAAAGGGAGCAAGTTTGCTCTTCTAGGGCTCTCCTTCCTCCCATTATGTGATTGGTGGGATCTGAAACAGCCACTTCAAAATGACCTTGCCATATGCATACAATGGAATATTATTCAACCATAAAAAGGAAGAACATGTGGACACAACCCACAACATGGATCAACCTTGAAGACATTATGCTAAGTGAAATAAGCTAGACACAAAAGGACAACTACTCTATGACTCCGCTTATTGAGGAACTTAGGGTAGTCAAATTCATAGAGACATAGAAAGCAGAATGGTGTCTGTCAGGGGCTGAGGGGTGGGGGAATATGAAGTTGCAATTTCAGTTTGGGGTGATAGAAAGCTCTGGAGATGGATGAGGGTGATGACTGCACAACAGTGTGACAGTACTTAATGTTACTGAATTGTACACTTAAGGTGGTTTAAATGGTAAATTTTACATTATGTATATTTCACCACAATAAAAAAAAGAGACTTTGCCCTGAAATTGAAATGGCCAATTTTATGTTGAAGCTAGAAAGTCTCACTCACAGATTGGAGGGAAGATGGTGTCAATTCAGAGGTGAGTAAACTGAGCTCCAGGAGGTGAAGCTCACAGCCGGAGGCCCAGCCAGGACTAACACCTAAGCTCCTTAAGCTCCCAGGCCATTGCTCCTCCCGTAACAGCATTAACAGCCCAGGTTTCATGGGAGATACATAAGTTACACAGCCACAGCCATTCTCTGGTGTTCCTACAACATTAAAATGCCTTGCTTAGATCAGTGACCACTTTTGTCTGTTTGTTTAGCTGCTTGACTCCCCCAACCCTCTACTCACAATAAGCTCCTTGATCACAAGATCCATGTCTCTGTTTCTTTTGTTTTTTTTTGTTTTGTTTTGTTTTGTTTTTTTGAGACAGAGTATCACTCTGTTGCCAGACTGGAGTACAATGGCACAATCTTGGCTCACTGCAACCTCTGCCTCCCGGGTTCAAGCAATTCTCTTGCCTCAGCCTCCTGAGTAGCTGGGATTACAGGCATGCACCACCACATGTGGCTAATTTTTTATATTTTCAGTAGAGATGGAGTGTCACCATATTGGCCATCCTGGTCTCGAACTCCTGACCTCAGGTGATCCACCTGCCTCGGCCTCCCAAAGTGCTGGGATTATAGGCATGAACCACCACACCCGACCAAGATCCATGCCTTTTTATCCTTGTATTTCAACACCTAGCAACTTGCCCAGCATATCACCAAACCTGGAGAAATATTGTTAAATGAATAAACAGGCTGGGTCCAGTGGCTCATGCCTGTATTCCTAGGACTTTGGGAGGCCAAGGTGGGTGGATCACATGAGGTAGGGAGTTCGAGACTAGTCTGGCTAACATGGTGAAACCCCATCTCTACTAAAAATACAAAAATTAGCTGAATGTGGTGGCACATGCCTGTAATCCCAGCTACTTGAGAGGCTGAGGCACAAGAATTGCTTAAACTGGGGAGGCAGAGGTTGCAGTGAGCCAAGATGGAGCCACTGCACTCCAGCCTGGGCAACAGAGTAAGAATCAATGTCAAATAAATAAATAAATAAATGAACAAACCACCTATCATCAATTATAGGGTACTCAGCCTTGAAGACAAGTATCAGGAAGAGGATGGTTCATTATCTTATTTGTCAGTCCTTGAATATTGGGTGGGAATCCAATTGCAAAGAAAATATTGTATCATTTTGTTTTCTTGTTTTTAAACACAGATTTGGAGTTTGAAGAATAAATCAATACTCACATTCATGCAAAGTAATATAAAGATATGCTTCTAATTTTATTAGGGAACAAAGACAAACAATAACAACTTGTTCCTTTGGCCACTTCTTCATTTTGTACTTTGCAATGCCCAGATGCTGGTTTCTCAGCCGGAAAGATGAAGTTTGGTGCCCTCTTGTGGTCTTCCATTTTTTAAAAGAGAAATGCAAGAAGTTTTGTCCCCGGAAATTTGGATCCAGGAAATAGCATCTTGCTTCTCTCTGGAGGAAAACTGTTTCCTTGAGACTCACTGCTTCTGATACTAACAATGCTTTTAAACAATTTTAAATCAGAGTATCCTACCTGCCAAAGATGTAGTCAGGGTGGTTGTGACGTCCTTGTTAGTAACCCGGGAATGTACTTTGAGTCCTGCGGAGCTGCTCTAAAGAAAGAGAATTAACATAGATGAGATCAGAATTAAAACCCTTTTATAATTCCATAGTGCTAGCAGATCACACCCATGTGTCATATAAGGACCTTCATGATCCAACCCACAAATCTGACTTCATTATCCTCTCTCTCATATCCTCCTCATCTTCATGTCCCCTTGGTTAAAAACAATTGTCTATTTCTGTCTTGCTGCCTCTACCTCCTCCCAATCTCTATAATAGCTGACAACTGATTTTACTTTGCTTTGCATTTATCTGAGTCTGTCATTAATGGTTGTGCTTTTGAGCACAGAGTCTTGGTCTTGAGGAAGTAACTACATGTTCCCAGTCACCCAATGTTTAGCACAGAGGTGCAGGAAATGTTGATTGAATTACTATAAACTGAAAAGCAGAGTAGAAAATCATATGGAAGCGAAGAACAGTGAAAAACTAGTAGTTGTCTCCAAGGACTCCAAGATTCTTCTCCCTTTTGCACTGTGTGTGTGAGATGTGTTATTTGGTACAGAGACTATAAAGGCAGCATCACCTCCATGAAGTCAGCAGATCCCCTAAACCAAAAGGAGATAAAAAGATACATTTTCTATGGCCACTGTATGTTTTTTAGAATGCTTTAGTAAGCCAAACTAACCCCTTCATGTAGTGGAAAGCTAGAGAGCTGAAAGCATTGTGATAGTCCTCCCATATAAATATATGAGGATGATAGGACTCAGTGTATTGATAAAGAAATGAGCTCAGAGAGATGTTGCTTGCCCTAAGCCACACAACCCAAAAATGATGGCACGAGGACCAGAATGTGGGCCCCCAACTCCAGTCCCATGCACTGTTCATCGTGTGGTTCAGCACTTCCTCTGGGCAGGGGACTCTACTCCTGCCCTGGACGTGTGGGCTCTCAGTGCACACACATACACAGCATATTTCAGTAAATACATACAACAGGAAACCCTCGCTAACCAGGCTTCCTCACCTCCAGTTTCCGACTAAAACAAAACAAAACAAACAAAACAAAAACAACCCCATGCCATGAAAACAAATGAACAAAACCACTAACCACACTCCCAGGGGCCCAGTAGAGTAGCAAGAGTGCTCTGGAGGAATCTGGAGACTTGAGGCTACATGGGAATCCATGCTCTGCCATGCAGTTCACTCCTCTCTGCCTTCATTTCCTCATATACGAAATTTTGTGTAGTGGCCAGGAGCGGTGGCTCACGCCTGTAATCCCAGCACTTTGGGAAGCTAAGACGGGCAGATCACTTGAGGTCAGGAGTTTGAGAGCAGCCTGGCCAACGTGGTGAAACCCCATCTTTACTAAAAATACAAAAATTAGCTGAGCATGGTGGTGCTTACCTGTAATCCCAGCTACTTGGGAGGCTGAGGCAGGAGAATTGCTTGAACCTGAGAGGTGGAGGTTACAGCGAGCCAAGATCGCACCATTGCACTCCAGCGTCGGGCAACAGAGTGAGACTCTGTCTCAAAAACAAAACAAAGTATAGTTTGTGTTTTCTTTTTTCTGGACAATTGTCTACACTGGTGAAATTCATTGCACATTATTTTATTTTTCTTTATATTAGCTACCGTCTTTGATGGATGACTTATTTAAATTACGGTTGATTGCACCTGCTATGCTAAACATATCAGCAAAACCATCTCGTCCTTCTTCCTCTCTTGGTTTCAAAATTAAGAAATCATTTTAATTTTATCACTCTAGATAAGCTCTTCTGTAATGTTCTATACATCCCATTTCCAAAGGTCAAGGGCTCAAGGCAATCAATTCTTTAAGTAACTGGCTCAAACTCTTGTCAATGTGGAAAAGGAAGCTCTGCCTGTTTGCTTCTGAGAGGCAGCTGTTCTCTGAAAACATCTACCCCAAAGGGAAGCGTGGGGGTGGGGGAGAATTGATTGCCTTTGATTAGTTTTATACTGGCTTTAACTCTCTGACTTCTCATCTCTTTCAATACCAGTTCATGATACAAATATCCCTTAATGGATTGGGGAACTAATAGTGCCTTCTGGCCAACTGGCTTCTGTATCCCAAAAGAGCCAATAGCAATCACAGCTTCCCAAGCACAGCATGGCGCTTACCCTTCACTGCTGCATACAGTGGTGTTTCTCCTTTATCTTAACACACACATTCTCCTAATCAGGTGGGATTTGCCTAGCTTTGAAGCAATGGTCCTATCAGATAGTGTTTGTTTTCTTCCTAGAAATAGAAAGGAATGCTTCTGCCAGCACAAGGGATTCAATCTTTATTTGGAAGCAGTCAACAAACACATTTGTAGTGAGATCGTTGAAGTAAGGATCTTAGAAGCATCAACCCTTTTGATACCATCTGAAAGAGAAACTGAGCTAAATGCTTCCTGGAAAAGACTAAAATTAAGCTTGGTAGTAACCAAATTAGATGGCTACTGAGGACAACCTCGAATTTAGTAAAACAGAGCAATCTCCAAACAGGCGCTTGTCACTAGCTAAGCATGTGACTCCTACAAGCATTAGATGATTGTGACTCAGGGCATTTGGGCAGAAATCTGGGATTGTGTTTCCTGGCTCTGTGCTTCAGAGTCCTGGTAAAACTACAGACCCACAACCTGGGAGATTTCTTTTCCCCCCTTAAAGAGATTCAAACCACATGTGGTGATTTATTAAAGAAACATATGTCATAACATATTTGGGTAACTCTTGGGCAAACTAAAAATAAGTTGGCAACAAAGCTCAGAAAAGTTACTCAATCGTTGTCTGGGAAGGCAAAGCAACTTTCTGGAGGCAAAGCGACTTTCCATTTCCTTATGCTATTGGTGTGAGTGGCTGCAGGGCTGAGGAGGACTATGACCAAGTTGCTCCTTTTTCCTTTCTTCCTGAGCAGGGTGAAGGTGGGGGTCTGCAGTCCAGCTAGAGATGTTTGCCTGCGCTGCATCTAAGGAGGCGAAAGCCCAGCCAGGTCCCACCATGTGCACCAGACTTGTTTGAAGGATGAGACTGCTCATGGGAGTAACTGAAGATCAACTCGTTCAGTCTCTGCAGCTTTGCCAGGCACACTGGGAGGCCTTTGAGTTAATTGGCAGTTGGTTCTTTTTTTTTTTTAAGACAGAGTCTTGTTCTGTCACCCAGGCTGGAGTGCAGTGGCCCCATCTCGGCTCACTGCAACCTCTGCCTCCTGGGTTCAAGCGATTTTCCTGTCTCAGCCTCCCGAGTAGCAGGGGTTACAGGCACCCACCACTAAGCCCGGCTAATTTGTGTAGTTTTAGTAGAGACATGGCTTCACCACGTTGGCCAGGCTGGTCTCGAACTCCTGACTCCAGGTGATATGCCCACCTCGGACTCCCTAAGTGCTGAGATTACAGGCATGAGCCACCTTGCCTAGCCCACAGTTGGTTCTTAGAATCTTTTGTCTTGCAATTCTATTGGGGTAGTAATTTACACATGCAAAAAACATTAATACTCAGAAATGCAAACCTATCCCCCTTTCTGGTGTCACAGGAGCTAGGAATACAAAAGCATTGATAGAGACATTTGAAGTTGCAAGTTGGTTTCAAGTTTCCCTGCTTTTTGAAGTTCCCTGTGGTTATTGTAGCTGCTTAAGATGATGGTAGGCAAATAAGTCCATCTGCTTAAAATTCACAAATGGAACTCGAAAATCATCTTTACAGTTAACACTGAATCTCTTACTATTTGTATGGTATGGCAGAAAGAGACTCAGGCTCAGGGGAGTTAGGTCCTGGAAGTCAAGGAAGAGGAGGAACATTTCAAAGAGGAGGAAATTTCCAGTTTTCCCAGACACTGCAGTTATATCAAGTAAATGCAGGACTTAAACAAATGTATGGGATTTAAAAAAAACAAAAAACAAAAAAACCCAGGTTTATGGCAGTACAATTGACATATAACAAGATATTTAAATATAAATATGTAACGTGTGTGGTTTGACAAGTTTTAGCGTATGTACATACCCTAAAATGATCACCAAAATCAAGATAACAACTTCTGTCATCCTAAGATTTCCTCCTGTTCTTTTGTAATCCCTCCTTCCTACCTGTCGTGAACCCTCCTTCTTAGGCAAGAGCTGATCTGCTTTCTGTCACTATAGTTTGTATTTTGTTGAACTTTATGTAAGTGAAATAATACAGTGATATGGTTTGGATGTGTGTCCCCACCCAAATCTTATGTTGAATTGTATGGTTTGGATATGTGTCCCCACCCAAATCTCATGTTGAATTGTAATCCCCGGTGTTGGAGGTGGGACCTGGTGGGTGGTGACTGGGTCATGGGGATAGAGTTCTCATGAGTGGATTAGCACCATCCCCTCGGTGCTGTTCTTGTGATAGGGAGTAAGTGAGTTATCGTGAGATCTGGTTGTTTAAAAGTGTGTAGCACCTCCCGCTCCCTCTTTCTCCTGCTCCTGCCATGTAAGACGGTTTGCCTTCCACCATGAGTCAAAGCTCCCTGAGGCCTTCCCAGAAGCAAGTGCTGCCTTGCTTCCTTACAGACTGCAGAACCATGAGCCAATTAAACCTCTCTTCTTTATAAGTTACCTAGTCTCAGGTATTTCTTTATAGCAGTGTGAAAATGGACTAATACATAGAGTATGTACTCTCTTTTTTGTCTAGCTTTTTTCACTTTCACTTAGGCTACTTATTTGGAAACTGAGAATCATCTGTGTTGGAAAATGTATCAATAGCTCATTCATTGTTTTGTTTTGTAAGCAGTATTCCAGGGTATGGATAAGAACACAGTTTGTCTACCCATTCACCTGTTGGTGCACATTTGGGTTGTCTCCAGCTTGGGCGATTACAAATAAAGTTGTTTTGAATATTTGTACTTATGTCTTAGTATGAACATTTGTGTAATGGACTAAATGTTCGTGTCCTCGAATTCATGTCTTGAAATCCTAACTCCCAAAGTGATAGTCCTAGGAAGTAGGGTCTTTGGGAGGTAATTAGGCCTTGAGGGTGGAGCCCTCATGAATGGGATTAGTGCCTTGTAAAAAGAACCCCTAAGAGTTCCTTGCTTTCTTTCTACGATGTGAAGGCAAAAGACAGCCGTCTATGAACTAGAAAGTGGACCCTCACCAGGCACTGAATTATCTGGTACCTTGATCTTAGACTTTCTAGCCTCCAGAACTGTGAGAAATGAATGTTAAGCCATTCATGCTACAGCACTTTGCTTTAGCAACCCTAACTGACAGAGATAATGTGTTTTCCCTTCTCTTGGGTAAATATCCAGGAGTAAAATCACTGGATCATATAATATGTGTATGTTCAACTTTTTTTTTTTGAGACGAGTCTCGCTCTCTCTCCCAGGCTGGAGCGCAATGGCGTGGTCTTGGCTCACGGTAACCTCCGCCTCCTGGATTCAAGTGATTCTCCTGCCTCAGCCTCCCAAGTAGGTGGGACTACAAGCACGTGCCACCACACCAGGTTAAGTTTTTATATTTTAGGAGAAACAAATTTTCACCAAGTTAGCCAGGATGATCTCGATCTCCTGACCTCATGATCCACCTGCCTCAGCCTCCCAAAGTGCTGGGATTACAGGCGTGAGCCACCATGTCCGGCCTGTATGTTCAACTTTTTAAGAAACTGCCAAACTGCTTTTCAAAGGGATTGTACCATTTCACATTCCCACCAGCAGTGTCTGTGTTCAGGTTCTTCGACATCTTTGTCAACACCTGGTGGGGTCAGTCCTTTTCGTTTTAGCTGTTCCACTGGGGGTTGTCCATAAAATCTGACAATCGAAACGTTTTGACCATCTTCAGAAAGCATCTGCATTGTAGGTGTGGGGACACAAGCAAGATTGCAGTGGGCAGGGAGGCAGAAGTGAAGCAGGGGAGACGATGAGTATAGGCTGTTTCACAGACCTTTGGCTCCAAATTCGTGTGAAGGTCAAGGTCACATATTCAAAATTGCACCACTCTAAATTGGAATTAGAACTTTTTTTTTTTTTTTTTTTTTTTTTTTTTTTTTTTTTTTTTTGAGAAGGAGTCTCGCTCTGTCACCCAGGCTGGAGTGCAGTGGCCAGATCTCAGCTCACTGCAAACTCCGCCTCCCGGGTTTACACCATTCTCCTGCCTCAGCCTCCCGAGTAGCTGGGACTACAGGCGCCCGCCACCTCGCCCGGCTAGTTTTTTGTATTTTTTTAGTAGAGACGGGGTTTCACCGTGTTAGCCAGGATGGACTCGATCTCCTGACCTTGTGATCCGCCCGCCTCGGCCTCCCAAAGTGCTGGGATTACAGGCTTGAGCCACCGCGCCCGGCCTAAATTGGAATTAGAACATTTTCAAGTTTATTAGTATCCTAGTTCACTGTGTGGGCAGTTAGGTGGAGCTTTACAGAGCAAATATTTGTTTTGAATTTTACCAAATCATAAGGCCATGTCACTTCTTGCATAATATCTAAGTGTGAAGGTTGGGTAAAATCAGCTGGAACTTCTCACAGTCCATTAGTAAAGCTTTAAATGTGACACACGTGTCGTTATCCTCTTCCAACAGGGCACACCCAGACAGAAAACAAAGAAGGCTGGAGAGACAAGAGTGAGAGAGAGGGTGAGCACCTATCCCAGCTTTAGCCCTGAAGGCGTTGCATCTGTGAGTGTGCGGGGGCATGAGTTCTGCTTTAGTCAAAGCCGAAACAAGAATCACGTCAATAAAGCCTGAGGGCTTGGATGGAGGAAAGATGTCACATGTTCTCTAATTAGTTTAGAAAATATTTCTTATTTCTTTTTAAAAATGAGAAGTGCAACTTCACGAATCAACAGTGTGGGATGTGTGAAGGAGTCATACAAAAACTAGCCATTCTCGTAAGATGGAAATGTTTCAGAGCCACTCATGCAAGCACGTAGGTTCAGTGACAGCAGCGACAAGGCTGGGATGAGTTCATGACCCCTCCCCTGCTCCCCTCTCTCCACTCTCCATCCTGTGGCCACTGGCTTCTTCTACCCCTTTTGGGTGCTGTCCTAACCTCAGCCATGTGTGAACTTATTTGGAAATAGGGTCTTTGTTGATGCAATCAAGTTAGGATGAGGTCATTCTGGATTAGAGTAGGCCCTAATGCAGTGGCTGGTGTCCTTATAAGGAAGGAGAAATTTGAACACAGAAACACACACAAGGGAAGGCCACGTGCTGATGAGGACAGAAGCTGGAGCGATGTGTCTACAGCAAGGAACACCAGGGACTGCTGGCAGCCCCCAGAAGCTGAGAGCGAGGCATGAAGCAGAGTCCCCCTCCGAGCCTCCAAACAGAAACCGGCCCTGCCCCAAACCTTGATTTCAGACTTGAGTCTCTAGAACTGTGAGACAATACATTTCTGTTGGTTTAAGCCCCCTAGTTTGTGATACTTGGTTACAGCAGCCCTGGGAAAGGGATACAGATACTTCCACATATGCAACCCTATGGATCATTTGCATCCTGAATACTCATTTGACAAAAGTTTACTGAGGCCGGGCGCGGTGGCTCATGCCTGTAATACCAGCACTTTGGGAAGCCGAGGCAGGCAGATCACCTGAGGTCAGGAGTTCAAGACCAGTCTGAACAGCATGGAGAAAGCCCATCTCTACTAAAATTACAAGATTAACCAGGTGTGGTGGTACATGCCTATAATCCCAGCTACACGGGGGGCTGAGGCAGGAGAATCGCTTGAACCCAGGAGGTGGAAGTTGCAGTGAGCGGAGATTGCGCCATTGCACTCCAGCCTGAGCAACAAGTGTGAAACTCCGTCTAAAAAAAAAAAAAAAAACAAAATTTGTTGAGTAACTACAATGTTCAAGCCCTACGTGGGCATTTTGACAAAGTAAAATGGCAAGGTCTGGCCTCCTTCTTTGCCTGGACTACTCGTGCGTACTTTCCAAGTCTACACTCAGCTGTTAACTCCGTTTAGAGGGCCTGTCTTCATTATAACTCCCTAGATGAGTTTTGGGATTCTCAACTGTCTGTGAGCCCCAGAATCACCTGGGGAGCTTGTAAAAATATCTAATGCCCTCTAGGGGGGGGCAGATAATTTTGTTTTTTTTTGAGATGGAGTCTCACTCTGTTGCCCAGGCTGGAGTGTAGTGGTACCATCCTGACTCACTGCAACCTTTGCCTCCTGGGTTCAAGCAATTCTCCTGCGTCAGCCTCCCGAGTAGCTGGGACTACAGGAGCACACAAGTAGCTGGGACTACAGCCGCCATCCCCGGCTAATTTTTTTGTATTTTAGTAGAGATAGGGTTTCACCGTGTTGCCCAGGCTGATCTCGAACTCCTAAGCTCAGGCAGTCCGCCTGCCTCGGCCTCCCAGAGTGCTAGGATTACAGGGGTGAGCCACCATGCCTAGCCCCAGATCATTTTTTAAAGGCTCCATAAGTTATTCTAATGTGCAGGGTTGAAATTCTCTGGAAGGATACTTCTCCCTTGGATATTTTTTTTGTTTTGGTTTGTTTTTTGTTGTTGGTTTTTTTTGTTTGTTTTGTTTTGCTTTGTTTTGTTTTGTGGTTTTTTTTGAGACGGAGTCTCGCTGTCTCGCCCAGGCTGGAGTGCAGTGGCGCGATCTCTGCTCACTGCAAGCTCCGCCGCCTCCCGGGTTCACGCCATTCTCCTGCCTCAGCCTCCGGAGAAGCTGGGACTACAGGCGCCCGCCACCTCACCCGGCTAATTTTTTTGTATTTTTAGTAGAGACGGGGTTTCACCGTGTTCGCCAGGATAGTCTTGATCTCCTGACCTTGTGATCCGCCCGCCTCGGATCTCCCAAAGTGCTGGGATTACAGGCATGAGCCACCGCGCCCGGCCTTTGTTGTTGTTTTCTGAGATGGAGTCTTGCTCTGGCACCCAGGCTGGAGTGCAGTGGCATGATCTTGGCTCACTGCAACCTCCATCCCCCGGGTTCAAGCAATTCTCCTGCCTCTACCTCCTGAATAGCTGGGACTACAGGCATGTATCACCACGCCTGGCTAATATTTTTGTATTTTTAGTAGAGACAGGATTTCACCATGTTGGCCAAACTTGTCTCAAACTCCTGACCTCAGGTGATCCGCGGGCCTCGGACTCCCGAAGTGCTCAGATTACAGGTGTGAGCCACCGCGCCTGGCCTCTCCCTTGGATTTTTATAGAACCATATGACTACTTACTTCAGCCTCAGAACTCTCAGTATTGTACGGTAATGAGGTGCTTCTTCTAACATAACAACCTTCCTCAACTTTGGCTGCACAATCAAATCATCCAGGAAATTAAAATTCCTGATATCCTGACCAATCTGAGGTCCATCAAATCAGAATCTCTCCAGACAATTCCAAATTCCAGCCAAGTTTTGATAGTCACTCTACCATAAAAGATCATAAACTCTTTGGGAGCAGAAATTTAGCCTTATTGATCTTGGTAACTCCATTGCCAATACACTGCTGGTGTGGGACTGGCATAAACACACTGGCAGATGTTTCTTAAATTAGCTCCACCAGAAAGTGAGTTTGTAACCTAGAAGGGGATAAAACAAACAAGCAATTTACTATTTACAACGTTGTAATCAATGACCTAAAACAGATACAATGAAGTTGCGTTTTCTTTGGGAGATGATGGGTTAGGAGAAAATTAAGAGTTTTAATTTTAATTTTAAAACTGGCACATAATAATTGTACATATTTGGGGAGTACATAGTGATGTTGCAATATACATAATATATGGTGATCTGATCGGGGTAATTAGCATATTCATCATCTTGAACTTCATTTCTTTGTGTCATGAGCATTCAATATCCTTCTACTAGCTATTTGAAACTATGTATTATTGCTAAGTAGAGTCATTCTACAGTGTGACAAAACATTAGAACTTATTCCTCCTAGCTAGCTGAGCTGACTCAGGTTGTGAGCCAGCATTCCCACACAGCCCCAGTATACTCCTAGAGTGTTCTGCAAGTCCATCTGGGCCAAAAAGCGATGTCAACCTCAGAGTCTTTGTGAGATCCTCTGCAAGCCCGGATTTAGAGCACTCTCCAGTGCTGAGATGGCTTCAGTGGTCACAGGCTGAAGGAACTCAGTAGTCAGCTCAGAATTTTAGGAAAACCCTCAGAAGAAGGACAGTCACAAACAAAGCCAGACTGCAAAGACTAAAATAAATACCTAATCCCTCAATGCACAGACGTTGTCATACATCCACGAAAAACAAGAACATTTAGGGAAATATGACCTCACCAAATGGACAAAATAAGGTTGCCAGCGACCAACCCTAGAGCGATGGAGATGTGTGATGAGATAAATAATTCAAAATAGCTGTTCTAAGGAAACTCAATAAACCTCAAGCAAACAGAGTCAATTCAGAAATGTATCAGAGAAATTTAACAGAGAGATTGAAATACTTTAAAAAATTCAATATAAACCTTAGAACCAAAAAATACAATGAATGTAATGAAAAATGCAACAGAGAGCATCAACAGCAGAACTGATCAAACAGTATAAAGAATCAGATCAAAGAGACTGTTATAAAATACACAGGAGAAAAACAAAAATGAATGAAAAGGAAGGAAGAAAACTCATGGAATCTTTGGGACAACATCAAAAGAAGAAATATTTGGGTTATTGGTGTTAAAGAAGGAACTGAGAAAGACAAAGGAATCAAAATCTTATTCAAAAAATGACAAAAGAAAACTTTTTTTAAATTTTGAGATGGAGTCTTGCTCTGTCACCCAGGCTGCAATGTTGTGGGAAGTCAGGGACCCCGAACAAATGGAGGGACTGGCTGAAGCCGCAGCAGAAGAACATAAATTGTGAAGATTTCATGGACATTTATTAGTTCCCCAAATTAACACTTTTATAATTTCTTACACCTGTCTTTACTGTAATCTCTGAACATAAATTGTGAGGATTTCATGGACACTTATCACTTCCCCAATCAATACTCTTGTGATTTCCTATGCCTGTCTTTAATCTCTTAATCTCGTCATCTTCTTTGTAAACTGAGGAGGATGAATGTCGCCTCAGGACCCTGCAATTGTATCAACTGCACAAATTGTTTGTAGAGTATTTGTGTTTGAACAATATGAAATCTGGGCATCTTAAAAAAAGAACAGGACAACAGCGATGTTCAGGGAACAAGAGAGGTAACTTTGAACTGGTTGCCGGTGAGCCTGACGGAACAGAGCTATAATTCTCCTCTTTCATAAGCAAATAGGAGAAATNAGAACATAAATTGTGAAGATTTCATGGACATTTATTAGTTCCCCAAATTAACACTTTTATAATTTCTTACACCTGTCTTTACTGTAATCTCTGAACATAAATTGTGAGGATTTCATGGACACTTATCACTTCCCCAATCAATACTCTTGTGATTTCCTATGCCTGTCTTTAATCTCTTAATCTCGTCATCTTCTTTGTAAACTGAGGAGGATGAATGTCGCCTCAGGACCCTGCAATTGTATCAACTGCACAAATTGTTTGTAGAGTATTTGTGTTTGAACAATATGAAATCTGGGCATCTTAAAAAAAGAACAGGACAACAGCGATGTTCAGGGAACAAGAGAGGTAACTTTGAACTGGTTGCCGGTGAGCCTGACGGAACAGAGCTATAATTCTCCTCTTTCATAAGCAAATAGGAGAAATATTGCTGAATTCTTTTTCTCAGCAAGGAACATCCCTGAGAAAGAGAATGCTCTCTGAAGGTAGGCTTATAGATGGCCCCTTTTAAGGCGTTCCGTCTTTTATGGTTGAAGCCGAAGGGATGAAATAAGCCCCAGTCTCCTGTAGTGCTCCCAGGCTTATTAGGTGGAGGAAAATTCCTGCCTAATAAATTGTGGTTAGACAGGTTATCTGCTCTCAAACCCTGTCTCCTGATAAAATGTTATCAATTACAATGCGGGCCCAAAACTTCATTAGCAATTTTAATTTCACCTCATCCGGTGGTCCTATGATCTCGCCCTGCCTCCATTTGCTTTGATATTTTCCTTGTGAAGTATGTGATCTCCGTGACCCACACCCTATTTGTGCACTCCCTCCCCTTTTGAAAATCGCTAATAAAAACTTGCTGGTTTTACGGCTCGGGGAACATCATGGATCCTGGTGACATGTGATGTCTCCCCTGGACACCCAGCTTTAAATTTCTCTCTCTTGTGCTCTTTCCCTTTATTTCTCAACCCAGCTGAGACACTTAGGAAATAGAAAAGAACCCATGTTAAACATCGGGAGTGGGATCTCCCGATACTGCAACCTTTGCCTCCCGATTCAAGCAATTCTCCCTGCCTCAGCCTCCAGAGTAGCTCGGATTACAGGTGCCTGCCACCACACCTGGCTAATTTTTGTATTTTTTAGCAGAAACAGGGTTTTGCCATATTGGCCAGGCTGGTCTTGAACTGCTGACCTCAGATGATCTGCCTGCCTTGGCCTCTCAAAGTGCTGGGATTACAGGCATGAGCCACTGTACCCGGCCTGATAACAGAAAATTTTCTAAACCTGGAGAAAGCTACAAATAGAAACCCATAAATCCACACACAGCCAGCTCATTTTTGACAAAGGTGCCAAGAACATACACTGGGGAAAGGACACTCTCTTTAATAAATGATGCTGGGAAAATCCAATATCCATAAGCAAAAGAGTGAAGCAAGATCCCCATCTTTCATCTTACCCAAAAATCAACCTAAATGAATTAAAGACTTCTGAATGTGGAAAAAACAACAATTAATGTGTTTTTTCCTATTTTCTCACTCAATAATACAACAACAATCAATATAAGAGACTTCTGTGACCCCAAAATATATGGAGATTTCTCCCCACCAGCAAGCAAGCAATTAATTCTGCAGTGAACACCAGCTGAGTGTTCTCCAATTTAACTCCAACACTATCCACCTAGTGATAATGTCAGATCCCACAAGTTGAGGGCTCAGTCCCCAAGACAACCTCCAGCCTTCAGACACCAGTAGCAGGTTCAGTCCTCCGAAAATTCTAACTGACTAGCTTCAAGTTGTTCCCATGACCCTGTCTTTGGATTTGACTAATTTACTAGAGTGACTCACATAACTCAGCCAAACACCTACTTATGTTTACCAGTTTATTACAAAGTCTATTTTAAAGAATACAAATAAAATAGCCAGATGAAGAGATGCATAGGATGAGGTCTGAAAGGGTCCGGAGTGCAGGAGCTTCTGACCCCATGGAGTTGAAGTGTGCCATCCTCCCAGCACATGAATGAATTCTTGTTTACCTTCCTGTCAGCCTCCATGTGTTCAGCTCTCTGGAAGGCCCCCAAACCCAGTCCTCTTGAGCCTTTTATGGAGACTTTGTTGGATAGGCATGGTTGAAGCATGGACAACCATGTCAAAATGTGATTGGACAAAACAGGTAAGATTCAATACTAATAGACTGATTGGAGAAATCCAGAAAGGCCTATCTGTTCACATTCTTCTGGCCTCTCTGCGCAGCAGTTTCTTCCTTTGGGGTATGGGGCAGGACCCTCTCTGGAATGAGGCTCTTAGGGCCCACAACCAGACTAGAGTCTTGCCTTGGGCAGGTCAAAGAAGGACAGGAGAATGTCAGAGAGAGAGAGGAAGATTCTGTTTTCTGATGCCTGCTTCTACAGTGCCCCACCATTATAACAAAATTCTGTCTATGGAGGTTATGAGGTAGGAATTGTGGATAAAAACCTACACACACACACACACACACACAATCACACACACACAGAGGCTGGCAGCCATAAGAAGCAGCTGTGAGAGTCTTTGTTCCTGTTCCTGAGTCCATTTAACCTTAAGGGTGGCTCTAGTTCTGTCCCCATTCTAAAAGCATTTCATTATCTCCCAATTATAAAATATTTTTTCCTCCCAAAGCTGTTTGCTGGTACAAGGAAACAGAATAATATACACTTTATGTATGTAAATACACTTTATGTATTTACACTTTATGTAAAATACACTTTATGTATGTATGATTGTAGGTATGTATGTAGGTATTTAAGACAGGATCTCACTCTGTCATCCAGACCGGAGCACAGTGGCATGATCACAGCTCACTGCAGCCTCGACCTTCCAGACTCAGGTGATCCTTCCACCTTAGCCTCCCAAGTAGCTGAGACTACAGGCACACACCACCATGCCCTGGTGATGAATATCTCAGTTACCCTATTTGATAATTACACATTATACATATTTGTACACATTACAAATTATCACATGTACCCCCGAAGTATGTACAACTGATATGAATCAGTTTTAAAAATACATTTTTGCTAAATAAAATAAAATAGCAATGGAAACTTGAAGAGGAAGACCAGGTCTCAGAGGATGTGCTGTCTGAATTAATTCCAGAGGTCTCTGTAAATGAATTGTGCACCAGCTGATTGAAATATGAGGCTGGTGCTCAGGAGAAAGGTAAGGTCTTGATAAGTAAGCAGGGATGTGGTCTGCATAGGGAAGAGAAATAAGGAAGTGGATGTCAACATTAAAGAGAAACTATGAAACAACAAAAGAAGCAAGAATGACTGAACCTTGAAGAAGCCTCTGCATGTAAAGAGCCAGAAACGGAGAGAGAAACAGCGTAATCTGAGATCTAGATGGAGCGGCTCCAGGAGAAAGACTGTGATGCTGAAATATCTGAAGAAGGTGTGACTGAGTCTTGAACCTTGACAGACAATAGGGTTGCCTAGGAGGAGGGTATGGTATGAGTAGATTTCAAGGACTTCAAAAGAGCAGGAAGATAAGTAGATGTTGATGGCATCTACCTCTTCTTCCCCTTGGTTCCTAAGTTTCTCCCATGCCTTTCCTGCCTCTCTCTGACCCAGTTGCTCTATCCAGCCAATGTATGGACACGGCAGCAGCAGGAATAAGTAGACAGATGTTAGGAGAATGGATGCAAGTCTCTAGCCCATGGAAGCCTAAGTTTTAATTACCCTGTCTCTGACTCAACTCTTCTCATGCTTATCAGTAACTTAGCTGAGATCATTGAACATTCTCTGTTACAGTGCCTGTTTTATCTAGAGCCAGCCTTCAAAAACAAGTTGTCAACTATCTGTTACAGATGGAATTTCCAGTAACCTTCCTTGACTGGTAGCCAATGTCTGCAATTCCACTATCAAAGCTTCATCTTGTTGATCTAAAGCTTTCTTTCCTTTTGGGTTCCAGATTCCACTGGGAGAACAGACACATGCAACTGCTACCAGTACATAATTTTGTTACAGAATGTATTATAATGGTTCTTTACTCTGTTGTCCATCTCCTTGACTAGCCCACGCATTAATCTGAAGCCATAAGCTGTGTTTTATTTACCTCTAAGACCCTAGTCCTTAGCATGGCCCATGAGTGTGTTGGAGCCAGCATGCACTGGCTTGCCAGGCTGGACCATGCTCATCTCTTTCCAATTCTGCGATATCACGCTGATGGCTTGACATCAGTTGTGGTGGGAGTATTTGCATCACAGACCTTGGCAAGTACTGCATATCAGGCCTTTTTCCTCTGGAGGGTCATCTACGACCATACTGCTGCATGTCCTTTTAAACTTAAGCAGCTTATTTTTCCTAACCATTGAACTTCTGGGCCTATAGTAGGTTTCAAAGTGATACTACTATGTATTAGTCTGTTCTCACCCTGCTAATAAAGACATACCTGAGACTGGGTAATTTAAAAAGAAAAGAGGTTTAATGGGCTCACAGTTCCACATGGCTGGGGAGAGCTCACAATCATGGCGGAAGGCAAAGGAGGAGTAAAGTCACATCTTGCATGGTGACAGGCAAGAGGGCGTGTGCAGGGAACTCCCCTTTATAAAACCATCAGAGATTGTGAGACTTATTCACTATCACGAGAACAGCACAGGAAAGATTTGCCCCCATGATTCAATTACCTCCTACCAGTTTCTTCCCACGACACATGGAAATTGTGGGAGCTACAATTCAGGATGAGATTTGGGTGGGGATACAGCCAAACCATATCATACTGTAAAATGATAATAATGAGTTCTTAAATTTCCTTAATGCTTTACAGCTTCCTCCTTTGACCTCTCGACAAAGCTCTGAGGTAGGCCAGGAAGACTGTCGAGCCATCTGTGTTAGTGGTGAGCTTGCCAGGGATGTGATCAAGGAACTCTGCAGGGTGGCATGGAGGGAGAAATAGGGAGGATTTTCTCCCTGTGTCTCATGGAGCAGCCCTGCTCATGAACATGGAATCATCCTCTTTGCCCTTCTTCTGAACTGCTTTTAGCTTTTGAAGACTAAGGACCAGAACTGGCTGCAGTATTGGGCTAAGCAGCTGTCCCAGAATGTAGACGTAAATAGCCAAGGGCTACTTTTAAATATGCAGAAGAGCAGGTTGTGAGGTAAGCTGTAAGAGACCACCAGCCTTATCTTGCTTGATTCTGTGGCTTTTTGTAATCAGTATTCTAGAGGATCTTATCGGGTGAATCTAAAAGTAAGACTGCTGACAAAGAGAGTATGTTTCAGACTTAGCCTAGAGACTGAAGAGCTTTTCCCCATCCTGGCTGTCTCTGTCTACAAACAAGCCTCAGGATAATGGGAATATGGCAGCATGCTAAGCCAAAATGAGAGAATCCAGTAGCATTCCCCAGAAAGGAGGATGTTTTGCTGTGTTTTAAGCGTTAACATTGTACAAAATGGTGAAAGCTCTAAACCAGAGATCTGAGGCTTCTTTGGAGAAAAAGCAATTGGCTTAGGAAATGTAATCATGTCTTAAGTGGAGAATATTCTGGTTGTGTGGCCTGACTCTGACTTCTGACATGTTCCTAGGACCAAGCCCCAGGTTTGCTCTACTGGAATCAAGTTCTCTGGTGGGCTCTGCCAAGCCTGGACCCTGCTTTGATAACAGGTCAGGTATCTCGGCCACTGGGCCAGGGCTGCCACTGATATTTTCAGTCTTCCCAGGTTGCTGGATTCCTGGCCCTAGGCTGTGTTGAACAGCTGGATCTTAATTGCAGGTCTCATCTCTGCTTCCTTTCTGCACTTGGAATGCTCTTCAGGCTGCCCATAACATCTCATCTAACGCTCTTCCTGCTTGCTCCTTCTCCAGAAAAACACTTATCATTCTTGAGTACTGCCCCCTCCCCAAGCCATTCTATATTTTTCTTGATAGTACTATGTGAAACTACCCTTTTAGCTGTCCAATTACTTATTTACCATCTGTCTCTCTTGCTTCTTTGCTAATTCTTAGAATAGAAACACCAGGAAGACAGGGACTGTTTTGTTTACACTGGATTTCCAATACCTAGGATAGTATCTGACCTACAGTAAGCTCTCAAGGAAGTATTTGAATGAATGCATGCATGCATAAAGACTTAGGCTACACTGTTCTGTCTTTACTCTGTCATTTCTCTAACTGCCTTCACCTGGAACCCTAGTGCCACTGCCGTCACAGGAGGTCTGTTTTATTCCTAGTCCCCACCTGTCTTTCCTCTCCTCAGCTCAAGTGGGCTTATGCCAGGAGACCCAGCGTCAGATCTCTGGAGTTGTAACTTTCCATTCTGAGAACTTGCAACCTCTGTAACTGTCCAGATCTCTGCTTACCTGCCTAGTCTGACACCTAGCCTTGCTCTTATTGCCAGTAGCTCTGCCTACGTGACACTTGGTTCCTACTATGAGCTCTGGTCTCCCTGCTCTGCCCTGTGTCTTCTTTTTCCTAATCATGCTCCCCCAACTTTTGTCCATCTCTCCATATTTCAGCTCCTGCCCTTGCTGCCTATGGTGCCAGGACTTTCATGGAGAAGCCAGCATCAAGGCCGGTGGCTCCCTCAGCCTCTAATCCTAAATATGAAGGACTTTCAGGGATACCAAAGTGAGAGACTCACTCTAGTGAAACCCGGCGTGTGTCAGTCACTAAATATTCAATGGTGCCCAAGTCTCATCTTTGAGAGAATGTTTATCTTTCTAGGGACGATTAATGTAGCCATTTATCTCATTTTTTAAAAACTGTGAAATAAAACATGCAACTCATAAAAAATGCATAAAACAGATATGTTTTGTTTAGTGAATAATCACACACACCCTGTCTTAGCCTTTTTTGTGCTGCTATCCAAAATATCTGACTGGGCAAAAAAAGATAATTTATTTCTCTGTTATGGAAACTGAGAAGTCCAAGATCGAGGTACCAGCATCTGGTGTCTGGTAAAAGTCTTCTTGTCAGGTTCTCAGCCTGGCTCTGGTGTCTGTGCACTTAACCACTGTGCCAGGGTAACTGGCTAGACACCACATTCTCACATGATGGAAGGTGGAAGGGCAAGCAGGGTCCGACAATTTGTCCTCATGTCCCAAAACAGTAAAAGAGAGTGAAGCCATTCCTGCAAACCTCTTTTATAAGGGCATTGATGAGGGTGGAGCCTCATGACCTAAACTTCTCCCGACGGCCCCACCTCCTAACACTGTTGCACTTGGGATTAAATTTCCAACACCATTTCTGGAGACGCAATCAGACCATATGACACTTTATATAAAGACCACCCAGATTAAGAAATATAACATTACTGGCCCGGCGCGGTGGCTCACGCCTGTAATCCCAGCACTTTGAGAGGCCGAGACAGGCAGATCACGAGGTCAGGAGATCTAGACCATCCTGGCTAACACGGTGAAACCCCGTCTCTACTAAAAAATAAAAAAACTAGTGGGGCGTGGTGGCGGGCGCCTGTAGTCCCAGCTACTCCGGAGGCTGAGGCAGGAGAATGGCATGAACCTGGGAGGCGGAGCTTGCAGTGAGCTGAGATCCGGCCACTGCACTCCAGCCTGGGCGACAGAGCGAGACTCCGTCTCAAAAAAAAAAAGAAATATAACATTACTAATGATACACGAGTTAAGAAGAAATTACTTAGTCTGGGCGTGGTGGCTCATGCCCATAATCCCAGCGCTTTGGGAGGCCGAGGTGGGCAGATCACCTGAGGTTGGGAGTTCGAGACCAGCCTGACCAACGTGGAGAAACCCCATCTCCACCAAAAATACAAAATTAGCTGGGCATGGTGGTGCATGCCTGTAATCTCAGCTACCCGGGATCCTAGCTAACACAGTGAAACCTTGTCTCTACTAAAAATACAAAAAAAAAAACTATTTAGCCAGGCTTAGTGGCAGGGGCCTGTAGTCCCAGCTACTCGGGAGGCTGAGGGAGGATAATGGCGTGAACCCGGGAGGCGGAGCTTGCAGTGAGCCAAGATCGCGCCACTGCACTCTAGCCTGGGCGACAGAGCGAGACTCCAGTCTCAAAAAAAAAAAAAGGAAATTACTTAGGCAGATAGTGAGACAGAAGTCCTCAGTAAGGTTTTCCTTTTAATGAAAAGCAGCCCCAAAGTATTTTCCTTTCTAACAAAGAGCAGCCTGTAAAATTGAGCTGCAGACATAGATGCTGGCAGTTGTGCCAGTCACGTTCAAGATGGCAGCACCATCTTCCCTTCTCTTTGTCAGCCCTGTGGACAGTAAGGAGCAGAGGAGATGGCGCGGCTAAGGAGAAAGTTCATTTGCATAATAAGATTAGAGTGGGGAGGCCAGCCTTCCCCTCTCGCTATGTCAACGTCATACCTGATGGAAGCAATCTGTGTGCCCTGTGTAAATCAGATACCACCTCCTCAAACCTGACTATACAATTCGGAGCATCTGTTACTGGCCAGTCTTTCCTATTGGAAGGCCTCTCTCTCTCTCACTAGAAAAAGCGTTGTTTTCCTTTCTCTTTCTTTTGCCTATTAAACCTCTGCTCCTAAACTCCTCGCGTGTGTCCATTTCCTACATTTTCCTGGTGTAAGATGACGAACCCCAGGTATTTACCCAGACAACGTAGCCACTTCAGCAGCGATCCGGAACTTCCCCTGTGTTTCCACTCAGTTGCAGCCTGTTCCTACCCTACCCTCTAATGGAAACCACTATGCTGAATTCGGTGCTTATTTCCTTATTTTTCTTCGCGTTAGTACCACTTATCACTCTCTCGCTCTAAAAAATAGATTTGAATATTGTCTATTTTGAATTTCATGTAAATGGAAACAAACTGTATGTATCTTCTTATTTCTACTTCTTTGATGGAAACTCATTATTTTTTATGAGAGTGTTGTTCTCAAAAGACATTCTCCTTCTATGTCATTCTGCCTGTACAATCAAGATCTAGCAAAAATCATTATTGCTAAATTTATCCTTTTCTCATTCCAGGTTTTCTTGGAATGTGACTTGCAGTTTCCAGGCAGGGTTTTTTTTACTATGTTTTCCAGACTGTAAATCTGGAAATCCAGTTTCAATGTGCAGGCCCTCACTCCCTCCTAGCTGCCTACCACCCATCCCCTCTACCAAAGAAGCAGCACAAGCTGCTTCCTTCTCTCCTCTTTTGCACATTAATAATACAGATCCAGGCTGGGCACGGTGGCTCACGCCTGTAATCTCAGCACTTTGGGAGGCTGAGGCGGGCAGATCACCTGAGGTCGGGAGTACAAGACCAGCCTGACCAACATGGAGAAACCCCATCTCTACCAAAAATACAAAATTAGCTGGGCATGTTGGTACATGCCTGTAATCCCAGCTACCCGGGAGGCAGAGACAGGAGAATTGCTTGAACCTGGGAGGCAGAGGTTGTGGTGAGCTGAGATCACGCCACATCACTCCAGCCTGGGCAACAAGAGTGAAACTCTGTCTCAAAAATAATAATAATAATAATAGAGATCAAACTGCTCAATGACTTGCATTGAAACTTAATATGTGAAAATGCAAGTTCTTGTTCTGCAGAAAAATAGAAGAATTGCTGAGGTTTTTGCCCTGACAAGGAAAAAGAATGTTGAAGAGTTGGCCAGTCTTGGATAAAAATGATTCATGTGGCCAGGAAGGGCATGTGTCTGTAGTCCCACCTACTTGGGAGGCTGAAGTGGGAGGATTGCTTGAGCCCAGCAATTTGAGTCCAGCCCAGACAACATAGTGAGACCTTGTCTCAAAAAAGAAAAAAAGATTGATGTGGAGTAGCTAACCACTAATTCTCAAGCCTGTAATCCCAGCACTTTGGGAGGCCGAGACGGGCGGATCACGAGGTCAGGAGGTCGAGACCATCCTGGCTAACACGGTGAAACCCTGTCTCTACTAAAAAATACAAAAAACTAGCCGGGCGAGGTGGCGGGCGCCTGTAGTCCTAGCTACTCAGGAGGCTGAGGCAGGAGAATGGCGTAAACCCAGGAGGTGGAGCTTGCAGTGAGCTGAGATCCGGCCACTGCACCCCAGCCTGGGCGACAGAGTTAGACTCCGTCTCAAAAAAAAAAAAAAAGCTTTTAGAGTTTTCAAACAGAAATAAACTAATGCATTTTAAAGCACTCCAATTCTAGAGTACATTCATACCACTTAAAAATATTGAGATAGTCTAATTCTAGTATTCAAGAAAAATAGTGATCTGAATATGTCTTTTGATTCAAGTTGAATTTTTCAGTAAGTGTATTTGTGCAGTTCTATTTATGTTGCACAGTTTTGTAAATAGGGCCTGAGTGCATTCTCTGGGTGAAATGAGTCGTGAAAGTGGTGCCTCATGTTGCTGCTGTTCCAATGTTGGCTTTCCAAGTAATGGGTGTTGTCACTAATTTATATGCAGGAGGATGATCACTCTGAGGCAAAGAATAAAAAACAAAGCCAAACAAAAACAACAACAAAAAAGTCTTCTCTTTTTGGCAATCAAATCAGCAGCTTCCATTGTGGTTCTCAAAAATTGCATAAATCCACGCACTGTTCTGAGCTCATTCACGCTCTGCACTAGAGCCGTTTGGCATGCAGTGTAGTCATTGCAAGGGGCTGTGTCAGCAGGTTCTTGTTCTTATCCATGCTCCCGGCTGCTTGCGTCTGAACAGGTGTGCGTGTGTACTCTTGCACGTGTGAGTAATGTCTTTAACAAATCTAATCTCACTGGTACCTTTGGATAGGGGGATCATCCCTAAATACTCACTGTTACTTTCAGGAATAAATACCTGAAACCCAGGACTTTCCGGCTCATATGCACATCTCAGTTGCCTCTGTGTTTCTACCTTTTGCACAGCCAAATGTTTTCTTACCAGTGAGATAGAGGGAGAGGGAAAATACAAGAATAACCTTCACACAACCATTTGAAAGATGTCAACTACACGAAACAAGAGGAAATAAAGCATGCAGCTTCTGACATTGTGGGGCCCAGGCCAACTTTGTGTTGGGACCTCTCCTTCCTGGAGAGGGGGCCCTTGGAGTGGCTCTTTGCTTAGGGAGTTGGGTGGCTACAAAAAGCAGCTGAAAGTCATTTGGGGAATCCACCCAGAGACAAAGTCCCACGGAGTTTGGAAAGCCATACACAATGTAATTTATTGTAAAAACACCCTTTAAAGAATCAGTGCAGGGGAGTTCCCTTTTAGAGCTAATTTTATCTGTGCAACTCGGGAACACACCCCAAGTGGGACTGTGAAGTGAGTTCTCTTCCGTCATCTCCTTGACTGTCATATTAAAAACTAAAAATGCTAGCAGGATGCTAGGTGATTTAGATGTTCTTCCTTGTCCCCTCCTGCCCTCTCCTTAACCTCCTCCCAAATAGTTCCACTTCATTTCTATTAACTCTCATTGAAATCTAGTCCATATACATCCTACCCCATCAGAATGTAGTGGGGCTAGATGCTTTGTAGAAGGATGCTGCAATGTTTACAGTTACTAGTGTTTTACAGTCAATTATTTAATTTAATTAATTAATTTGTTTTTTGGAGACAGAGTCTCACTCTGTCACCTAGGCTGAAGCGCAATGGAGTGATCTCAGCTCACTGCAGCCTCCGCCTCCTGGGTTCAAGCAATTCTTCTGCCTCAGCCTCCTGAGTAGCTGGGATTACAGGCGCCTGCCACCATGTCTAGCTAATTTTTTGTATTTTTAGTACAGGTGGGGTTTCACTGTGTTGGTCAGGCTGGTCTTGAACTCCTGACCTCATGATCCACCTGCCTCAGCCTCCCAAAGTTCTGGGATTACAGGCGTGAGCCACCGCGCCTAGCATACAGTCAGTTATTTTTCTCCTCAACCTGCCTTAATCCGTTTCTGTTGCTATAACAAAAGTACCTTAGACTGGGTAATATATAAACAATAGAAATTTATTGCTCACAATTCTGGAGGTTGGGAAGTCTGAGATCAAGGTGCCAGCAGATTTGCTGTCTGGTAAAGGCTGGCTTCCTGCTTCAAAGATGGTGCCTTGTTGCTGCCTCCTCACATGGTGGAAGGGGTGGAAGGACCACGCAGGCTCCCTCAAGCCTTTTTATAAGGCACTAATTCCACTTGTGAGAGCAGGGCCCGCATGACCTAATCACCTCCTAAAAGCCCCACCTGTTAACTGTCAATCAGGATTAAGTTTCAACATAAATTTTGGAGAAATACATACATTCAACCATAGCACTAGCACTCCATGAATAACATAGATCCTGAGACTAGCAGTAAACAGAAGGTCTCTCATAAACCCACCCCTCAAGGGCCAGGCAGAGCTGACAGCTGTGGGTGGGGGGTTAGGGTCCGTAGGGGTGAGTGTTAGTAGGGGATAGGCTAGTGAGTGTGGCTGGCTCAGGGCAAAACTAGGCAACATTTTATTTTATTTTTTTTGTAAGACACGGTCTCACTTTGTCACCCAGGCTGGAGTGCAGTGGCATGATCTCAGCTCACTGCAGCCTCCCCATCCTGAGTTTAAGTGATTCTCCCACCTCAGCCTCCCAAGTAGCTGGGACTACAGGCACACACCATCACACCCAGCTAATTTTTGTATTTTTTGGTAGAGACCAGGTTTCACCACGTTGGCCAGGCTGGTCTCGAACTCCTGACCTCAAGTGTTCTGCCCACCTTGGCCTCCCAAAGTGCTAGGATGACAGGTGTGAGCCACCACACCCAGCCTGGAGCTATGTAACTTTTTTTTTTTTTTGACACAGCGTCTCCCTCTGTCGCCAGGGTGGAGTGCAGTGGTGTGATCTCAGCTGTCTGCAACCTCTGCCTCCTGGGTTCAAGCGATTCTCCAGCCTCAGCCTCCCAAGTAGCTGGGACTACAGGTGAGTGCCACCATGCAAAGCTAATTTTTGTATTTTCAGTAGAGACAGGGTTTCACCATATTGGCAAGGCTGGTCTCGCACTCCTGACCTCGTGATCCGCCTGCCTCGGCCTCCCAAAGTGTTGGGATTACAGGCGTGAGCCACCACACCTGGGCCCTGTGCAACATTTTTGATGAAAAATACTCAACTGACACCTTACTTTTGAAGATAAAAGGAAGAACTTGGTATGTTTGGATTTATGTGAAGAATTTACATTTAAATTGATTTGAAAATTCCTTTTATTCAACTATTAAATACAGATTTCATCTCTAATAAGAATTCATTTGTCTACAACAGAGTGGCCAAAGGAAATAGCAACACAGAGAACTTAGTCTATTGAATGAACAAACAACTCATTCACCAACAAGGCTGCTACCTCTTAGGAGCTGCTGGGAACATGTGAGTGAAAAACTAAATGCAGGAATCAAGGTAAAACTTACTGTTTATCAACATAAGCAAACACATCAGTCATTGCATCATCTCCTTCAAGCTGTGAACCAAAACGTATCTGACACAGGTCTCAATCCATTTAGAGATAAATTGCCCAAGGTTAAGTATATGCACCTGGGAGGCAGGTCTGTGCTTTTCTCCAGAGATGATTTTGAGGGCTTTAATACTTAAAGGGGAAAGAGCAGATACAGGGGAAAGAGGAAGAAATGTTTAAAAGGTGTGGAAAGATACGAGACAAATGGTCGCATTCTCTTGAGTCTTTGATAAGCCTTTCACAAAATACATAATTTACATGTGAGAGGAGGGTAAAGGAGTAGTCGCTTAGCCTTAGTCTAGCTCAGTGAATGTGCATTTTTACAGAGGAAGCAATCAGATATGCATTTGTCTTAGGTGAGTACAAAGAGATGACAGAGCTCTGTCCTTTGTCCTGTACCTGTGGAGATAAGCTATCAATTTACATTGTCAGGGTAAAATTCAACAGAACTGTTTTAGGGTAAAGGTCTTTGGGCTCACAAGGAATTTCCTGATGGGCAAGTTGTGAGGGAGGTGTATATATATATATATATATACTTTTTAAAAACTCTTGGCCAGGTGCAGTGGCTCATGCCTGTAATCCCAGCACTTTGGGAGGCTGAGGCAGGTGCATCACATGAGGCCAGCAGTTCAAGACCAGTCTGGCCAACATGGCAAAACCCTGTCTCTACTAAAAACCCCAAAATTAGCCAGGTGTGGTGATGGGCGCCTGTAATCCCAGCTACTCAGGAGGCTGAGGCAGGAGAATCGCTTGAACCTGGGAGGCAGAGGTTGCAGTGAGTGGAGATCATGCCATTGTACTCCAGCCTGGGCAACAAGAGTGAAACTCCATCTCAAAAAAAAAAAAAAAAATCTTTGGCCCAGGTGGGGTGGCTCACGTCTGTAATCCTAGCACACTGGGAGGCCAAGGTGAGCAGATCACTTGAGGTCAGGAGTTCAAGACCAGACTGGCCAACATGGTGAAACCCCGTCTCTGAAAAATACCAAAAAAATTGGCCAGACATGGTGGTGGGTGCCTGTAGTCCCAGCTACTCGGGAGGCTGAGGCAGGAGAATTGCTTGAACCTGGGAGGCAGAGGTTGCAGTGAGCCGAGATTATGCCACTGCACTCCAGCCTGGGCGACAGAGCTAGACTGTGTCTTCATAAATAAATAAATAAATAAATAAATAAATAAATAAATAAACCTTTGTAGGTATCTTATTTAGGAATAAAATGGGAGGCAGGTTTGCCTGACAGAGTTCCCAGCTTGACTTTTTCCTTTGGCTTAGTGATGTTGGGGTTCCAAGATTTATTTTCCTTTCACAAAGCCAAAGTTTAAAGGTCACGATAGAAATGGAGACTGAAGTCATTTGCTGTCATTCTTTGTACATCTGACACTTCTGGTATCTAAACCATTAATGTATCCCTTGGTCTCCAACTATATAAATAGAGCTTGGCCCACTCTTTTGTATAAAAAGTGAATTATACCCCGGGAGTATGTGGTAGAATGGTAATTTTATTGTTTGAAGCAGTGAGCGTTGGTTAAATAAATTGTGGATCAGTCATATAATGGACTATTACACAGTCATTCAAAATCAGGTTTTCTGAAAAGCATTTAATGATTTTAAAACTGCTTATGCTATAATGTTGTTTTAAAAAGCTGGATATTTGATAAGATGATTTTTTAAATATGTGTATGTGTAACATATATAGTATGCACTCATATATGCAAAAAAGACTGAAAGAAAATATGCCAAAATATTAATAATGATTATGTTTTAGGATTATATATGATTTAGACATTTTAATATTTTCCATTCCAACTATTGTACAATGAACATTTTATTTAATGTCAGAAAAAAACATTTTTGTTTAAGAATTGCTATCACTCCCAAAGTGTCTAATCTATTTTCTGGAACATTACCAAAAGATGAACATTAGATGTTGATAATGTCAGGAAGACACATTAGATCATTTTGCTAACTATTTACTTTGGTTCCCTGGCCACATGCTACCCCAAATCTGCAGAGCTGTCTCTAAAACAAGAGACAGAAGAGACACTGATAACTGCTGGTGAAGCAGCTTGAAGTCCTTGTCTTTTTTTTTCTTTTTTCTTTTCCTTTTTTTTTTTTTTGAGACAGAGTCTCACTTTGTTGCCCAGGCTGGAGTGCAGTGGTGTGATCTTGGCTCACTGCAGTCTCCACCTCCAAGGTTCAAGCAATTATCCTGCCTCAGCTTCCCAAGTAGTTGGGATTACAGGTGCCACCACCAAGCCTGACTAATTTTTGTATTTTTAGTGGAGACAGGGTTTCACTATGTTGGCTAGCTTGGTCTCAAACTCTGGACCTCAGGTGATCCAGCCACCTCGGCTTCCCAAAGTACTGAGATTACAGGCATGAGCCACCACACCCAGCCTGAAGCCCTTGTCTTTTCTTGTGTTTTGCTTTGTTTTGTTTTGTTTTGTTTTTTTGAGACGGAGTCTCGCTCTGTTGCCCAGGCTGGAGTGCAGTGGCGTGATCTCAGCTCACTGCAACCTCTGCCTCCCGGGTTCAAGTGATTCTCCTGCCTCAGCCTCGTGAGTAGCTGGGACTACAGGCACCCACCACCACGCTCAGCTAATTTTTTTTGCATTTTTAGTTGAGACGGGGTTTCACTGCGTTAAGCAGGATGGTCTCAATCTCCTGACCTTGTGATCTGCCTGCCTTGGCCTCCCAAACTGCTGGGATTACAGGCCCGGCCCAAGCCCTTGTCTTTTAATGGGTCAACTGCATCATCCTCACCTATGAATGACAGCACTGGAAATGGTGACTCCATGGGTAAATACATGGTTTTATTTTTCCTTTTCTTTTCTTTTTTTGAGACAGTGTCTCTCTGTGTTGCCTAGCCAGGTCTCGAACTCCTTGGCTCAAGTGATCTTCCTGCCTCAGCCTCCCAAAGTGCTAACATTACTGGCGTGAGCCACCATGCCCGTCCAGCAATCCGTGGTTCCATATAGGTGAATAGGAAGACTTTCTTTCTTATTATTTAGATGTCTTTGAAAGATAATCAGTTGTTTAAAGCAAAATTAGCTCCATACTAAATATTCATACTAGTTATTTTAATTTTTATAATTATACTAATGAAGTGGATACTTTTATGCAGACTTTACAGATGAGCAAACTGAAGTTTAGAGATTCTAAATATCTTGCCCAAGGTCAAATAGGCATATCATTATACTGTCTATTGCTCAATGCCCTAGACAGTGCACAGTTCCTTGGCTAAAAGTATGTGGAAGCAAGGAAAAATGAATCCAGCAATTACTATATTTAGCTGCTTTTACAAATGCCTCTTTGTTAAACAAAAACAAAACAAAACAAAAAAAGACATTCATTGGTAGACATTACTACATGGCCGAGTTACTCATAAATCTAAGTACAAAAGTCAGTAAAAAAGGATGATGTTATCTGATTCACTGAAAGGGAAATAAGCTGAGATCTGATGGGTTAGGACAAAGGCCAGCTGGGCTTTATGAGAATTCAGATGGCAAGGAACAAGCTTTTTATGGCAATGACAGAGGAAGAAGAGAACAATACTATAAGGAAGAATCTTCGTGGTTCAAACAGATTATGTGGTTTATTATTTTCTTTTAGATTAGGGGAAAAAATGAGTGGACACAGAATAAATAGCAACTGCCTTTTTCACCCTCCCCAGCAAGCAGAATATTCATTTCCTCTTTGAGGAAAGGATACATTAAAAAGAATACTCTTGAGATGATAAATATGCTAATTGCCCTGATCTAATCCCTATACATTATAGATATGGAAACATCACTATGTACCCCATGAATGTGTACAATTATTGTCAATTTAAAATACAATTTTAAAACACTCATTTTATTTTTTTTAATTAATTGTTTTCATTTAAAAAATTATTATTATTTTTTAGGGATGGGATCTCAATGCGTTGCTCAGGCTGGACTCAAACTCCTGGGTTCAAGCCATCTTCCTGCCTTAGCTTCCTAAACTGCTGAGATTACAGGCATGAGCCACCACTCCCAGTCAAAAAAAAAAGTACTCATTTAAATCTGCACAAGTTTGATGGCACAAGTCTATATAACTAGATCTGTGCCTTTCTAAAACCTCAAACACTGCAAAGCTTCATGAAACAATGTACAGATTTTCTTCTTATTCACTGTCATCAGTGGTGACCAGGGAAAATTGCACAGGTGCACGTGTGTCTCTGTGTGTGTCTGTGTGTGTCTGTGTGTGTAGGGCTAGTGAAGCAGGCAACTACCAGAGATGTATTTTTAAAAAGCTAACATTTATTGGCCAGGCACTGTGGCTTAGGCCTGTAATCCCAGCACTTTGAGAGGCCAAGGTGGGAGGATCACCTGAGTTCGGGAGTTCAAGACCAGCCTGACCAACGTGGTGAAACCTCATCCGTCTCTACTAAAAATACAAAAATTAGCCAAGCATGGTGGTGTGCGCCTGTAATCCCAGCTACTCAGGAGGCTGAGGGAGGAGAATCGCTTGAACCTGGGAGGTGGAGGTTGCAGTGAGCTGAGATCGTGCCACTGCACTGCAGCCTGGGAGAGAGAGCAAGACTCCATCTCAAATAAATAAATAAATAAAAATTAAAAAAAAATTTTAAATTAAAAAGCTATCATTATTAAGCTCTTACCATGTATCAGAGAGTGTACCACACATAATTTAAATATGATCTCATTTAATCTTCATAAAAACCTATACAAATAGGTTTTATTATCCTCTTTCAAAAACAGAGAAATTAAGTTATAGCTAATCATTAACATTACTAACAGATAGTATGTTTTTGTTTATATATCTGCCATGTTGACCTCTGATTAGCCCCAGTCCAATGAATGCCTCCTGATTCCTACTTTATTTACTGTCCTCAGTATAAGAACATGTCAACTTTGATGTTATCTCACATATTATAAGCACATGTAACATTTTTGCCTATTCTGGAGGGTTGCCTTTAATCATCTTGCACAAAGCACATATACCCTTTCCCTACGGTATATAGGCCCTGGGTCTGGGGAGTAACAGTGCAGAGATCTGCCTATCTTGCAGCCACCTAAGACCATGCTTCTGTCTGTAAATTACCCCAGTAAACCACTTTTTACCTACAAACTGATTTGTCTGTTGGAGGCCGAAAGAGAGGGTCGTGATCAACTCAGTATACCACTGGAGGCTATATGAGTAAACAGCAAACTGTTCTCATGAAAGCGGCATGTTGACAAACTGACAAACTGTGTCTGCTGCCCAGAAGGAATGCTGAGTTTCACAGTGTTTCTTGTAATTATCTGCAGGCACAACTGAAGCCTGTTAGGGATCATGTGAACCTGTGATAAATTAAGCAGCTGACCAACTGATAGCACCTCCTCCCTGCTCTTTCTACCCAATAAATACAAAGTACTGTGGAAGCTCGAGCCCCTTGCTCACTAGAAGGAAGGAGGCCCCGGCCCCTTCTTTAAAACCATTTCTTTTGTCTTAAGTTTTCATTTCTGCATTCGTCTCCCTTTGTTCAGTCCCGTAGTGACCACCACATTTGTCTGCTTTGTCCTTTGGCTTGTTGGCTCCTTTGGCGTTTGAGAGCCACTTTGCACACACAGCCCTTTCACGAAACAGTCCCCATTATTGCTTAGCATATCTCTGAGAGATCCATCCCAATACCAGATAGAGAAATTTGGGCCAGTTACATTTTTCATTTAGATAATCCATGAGAGATTGAAATAAAAAAGATTCTGTGTCTTCAAACCTGCACCTCAGTCTATGAAATATGTCTATTTTTCATTAGTTTTCATAATAATGTGTGATGTACACTAGTGTGTGGAGCACTGGACAGCTAACTTATAGTCATTGCACCCAAAGTTGGCAGCTATGGACTGTTGGCAGCTCTATTTATATCCACTTTCAATTATATGCAAATTAAGAGGTGGGCTAATGCAAATTTAGGGGCAGGTTATTCATAACTTTTTAGGAAAGGGGCAGTAACTTCTGGGTGGTTGTCATGGCATTTGTGAACTGTCATGGTGCTGGTAGGAGTGTCTTATGCTAATGAGCAGCTAGGGATCACTTTTCTGGACATCTGCTGATTCCTACCAGTTTCTTTACTTTATCCATGGGGACCAAAAAATAAGTCCTGCCAGTGGTCTCCTACCTCAACTGAATGCAGTGAAGTAGGGTAGAGAGTTATGATCACCTCTGATGATCCTTAAGAAATGCAAGGCCGGGCGCGGTGGCTCAAGCCTGTAATCCCAGCACTTTGGGAGGCCGAGACGGGCGGATCACGAGGTCAGGAGATCGAGACCATCCTGGCTAACACTGTGAAACCCCGTCTCTACTAAAAAATACAAAAAACTAGCCGGGTGAGGTGGCGGGCGCCTGTAGTCCCAGCTACTGGGGAGGCTGAGGCAGGAGAATGGCGTGAACCCGGGAGGCGGAGCTT
>NW_016823925.1:990121-1007041 GCF_001698545.2 Rhinopithecus bieti | reverse complement strand
AAAAAAAAAAAAAAAAAAAAAAAAGAAATGCAAAGAAAGTTTTGGTTGCGTTGTAATTATAGCTGGGTTTTTTTGTTTTGTTGTTGTTGTTTTTTTTCTTTTTTTGAGACACGACCTTGCTCTGTCACTGAGGCTGAAGTATAGTGACACAATCATGGCCTACTGCAGCCTTAATATTGCTGGTTCTTGAAATGTGTTTAAGAAGATTCGATGCCATTTCAATTTCATAATAAAGCATAAGATAGAGTCACAGGAATAGAAACCGTGCTGGAAAATTGTGCTGCTTTCAGAATTATGTCCATTGGCACTTCAACCAATCCACATAGGCAAAATAATCGGATCTCATGAATTTTTCAGACAAACATGATTACATTAAATTGTTTTCTTTCCAATAAAGGCTAATTAATACATGTTTTCAAGTCACTTTAGCACAATTTTACTTTATGAATTGTATAATTAAAAATCAGAAAATGTCATTCATCAGGCTATATCCTTAGTTTTGGTTCTGAAAAAATTACTGCTATATATAAAGAAACTGTGGGCCTCTCTTGAACTCCACAATAAGCTGAATAAGCTCCTTCCTTCCTTCCTCCCTCTCTTCCTTTTCTCCCTTCTTCCTTCCCTCCTTCCCTCCCTTTCCTCCTTCCCTTCCTCCTTTCCTGCCTTCCTTCTTTCCTTTTCCTTCTTTTTTGATGTTACCTTTATCCAGTAACTACTATGGTGACCTTAGAGAATGTAAGACTCAGGACATGCCTCTGTGGACTCTGCTGCTGGAGTGTGGACCAAAGAAGCAATGATGGGAATCTTCTGTTATCAGAACAGCAATAATGGATGTAATTATGGACCTGGGTTGATAGAGGAGAAGAAAAATGTTTAATTTATATGACATGATCCCATTTTTCTTGGAGGTGAACTGAGGAAATAATTGTGGTGAGCTAGGAAAAGTATGCCGAGGACTTCTGAAGAAGAACATCTGATTACATCCTAAGGAGAGTTAGCAGCACTTCAGAGCTGGAGAGAAGCACACAGCACCCTCCTTTTGATTGCAGTCACTCCCTGGTCACTGTCCTAACAAATTAAACTGATGGTCTAGGTAGGGATGCTGAAGGAAATGCCACATCATGTTCCAGATGCCCTTTCTGCCCTGGGGCAGTGATGGGGGGTACGAGGGGGAAGGGAATGAGGTTTGCAGTGAGAGAGGTAACTGAGGTTGAACTTTTTTTTTTTAGAAGAAAAAGTTATTTACTCTAGTATTTTTGCAGTAAGAGCTCTGTATTCTGATAAAACTCCATTCCGTTTCACAAATGTTTGTGGAGCCCTCATTATGTGGTAGGCTCTGTGTCAGTTGCTGTGGAAGATATAGACACAAACACAAGCTACAGTGTGTGTTGAGTAACTTCCTGTAAGAAGTGGCATTTGGAGAGTGACAGACACTTGGGAGGAGGCTCTGGGTATAAATGAAGCTGAGGGGAGGGGAAATGGAATGCAATGATGTAGGTTGGCGAGTTATGAGTGCGATTGCCTTTGGTGGTCCTCAAGAAGTGCAAAGAGGCTGGGCATGGTGGCTCATGCCTGTAACCTAGCACTTTGGGAGGCCTAGGCAGGCAGATCACCTGAGGTCAGGAGTTCGAGACCAGCCTGACCAACATGATAAAACCCCATCTCTACAAAAAACACAAAAGTTAGCTGGGTGTGGTGGCAGGCACCAGCTACTCGGGAGGCTGAGGCAGTAGAATTGCTTGAACCCAGAGGCAGAGGTTGCAGTGAGCTGAGACTGCAGCACTGCACTCCAGCCTAGACAACAGAGTGAGACTCTGCTTCAAAAAAAAAGAAAAAGAAAAAGAAAAGAAAAAAGTGCAAATAAAGAGTTTTGGTTGCACTGGTTGCATGATAACTGTTGTTGGTTGTTGAAGTATGTTTAAGTAAATTACTTTACCTCCCTAATCCCCTCACCAAGTCTTACCATAGGAAGGTAATTCTATTGACAGAAGAGGGAAGGAAAGCTCATCCAACTTTAATACATTATTCAAAGTGGAGCCAAGATTTGATACAAGATTTTCAGATTTCAGATTGAATGCATCTGCTTAATCACTAAAAGACAGAAAAAGACCTTACCATAACTAACAGGAATATAACCCGGAGAAGTATGAGTGCTGAGAATGCAGGTGTGGGGCACAGGAAAATGAATATTTTGAGTCTCCTTCCTGGAAATAAAGTGCTTGGGGAAAGTTTCTAATTTCCAGAGGCTTAGAAGAGCACAGATAAGGGAATGGTGACTGACAGGAGAAATTGACCATTGCCTGACCGCCTGCTCAAACTAGGGCGAGCTCAGCAAAGACGCAGGCCCCACAGAGAGCCCTTGGTGAGGCACCACTCTCAGGACTTGCAAACTTAAGGGGCCATTCAGGTGATGAACAGGAGGAAAAAGAGAAAACAGTTAGAAACTGAAGAAGATAGAGAGGTTCTTGAACATGAACGCTTCAAGTTACAGTGGCTTGACTTCTTGATTCTATCTTAATTCCAAACAAGGTTATCATGAAGATCTCTCAGGGTTTTTGTTTAACTATTAAACAATTGAATTTATTTTGATCTCACCAGTTTTCTTGTTAATGTTATTTTTAACTAAAAATATTTGATTATAGTAAAATATACATAACATAAAAGTTATCATTTTAAACCATAAAGATACACCCAGTCTTAATTATGGAATGAGTGTCATTGCAATGGCAGGAAGGAAGGGAGAATCCCAAAGCTCCATGAGCTCCTACCATACCTCCTCACACCTCCCATTCATGCTGTTACCACCAAAACCAGCCTTGGAGACTCTTGGAACTAATCTTAACCTACCGCTTATACAGTGGTGTGCTGAAGGCCAGTTGTTAAACATTATCAGCACACCACTGTATAAGCCTCTCTCCCCTTTTCTTAATCTCTTGCTTCTCCTCTTCCCATCCTCTCCTTCTCCTCCCATCCTCTCCTTCTCCTCCTTATCCTCCCCCTCATCCTCCTCCTCATCATCTCCATCATCATCACCATTGTGAAAGCTATGGTGTATTCAACATCTATCATGTGCCAGGCACTATCCTAAAGTGCTTTACACATGTTACTTAACTTTCACATCATCTCTGTAAACCATGTATTCCCCCCCGCCCCCGCTTTTTTTCTCTTTTTTGAAATAGGGTCTCACTGTGTTGCCCTGGCTGGAGTGCAGTGGCTCGATTATGGCTCACTGCAGCCTCGCACTTCTGGGCACAAGCAGTCCTCCCACCTTAGCCTCTCAAATAACTGGGACTACAGGTGTATGCCACCATGGCTGACTAATGTTTTAAAATTTTTGTAGAGACAGAGTCTCACTGTGTTGCCCAGGCTGGTCTCAAACTCCTGGCCGCAAGTGATCCTTGGGAGGCCAAGGCCTCCCAAAGTGCTGAGATTACAGGTGTGAGCCATGGCATTCAGACTTAAAGTAGGTATTTTGATCATAGCTACCATATACTGGATATGTAGGGGCCAAGAGAGAACTTCCCCTTTGCCCTCTGAAGTTTCATTGAAAACTCAACTTGCAAAACATAGATTAATTGCGGAAAATGCTTACAAATTTTTTAACATGTACGTTGGGAGAATCACAGAATGATTACCCAACCCCCAGTGGAGTACAGAAGGTTACAGAAAGCATGGGGGCTCAGAGTATGGCCAGAAACAGGTTCTGGTAATAAACCAGGTTACAGTGGCAAGGTAAGTTACATGAGAGAGAGACAAAGAGAAAAGAGGAGCTCTGGCTAGTAAACATGGTCTTTTTCATGTAAATAAAACCTCACTGGTAGCAGCCCTCAGAGAAAATAGATGGTAACTGTTTCTTTCAGATGTTTAAAGGTGGCAGGCTCTCAGTTCACCTTTCCCACATGTAGCCCAGGGAAGGCCTGGTTGCATCAATGCAGATTTTCTGCAGATGCAAATCTCCCCCACAAGACAGCTTTCTGTCTCCCTGAGCAGTCATCTCAAAATATGTCAAAGAAATTTATTTTGTGGTAAAATACTTTAATTTCCTTCAGATGCTTCCTGTGTGCTAGACACTGTGCTAAGTATTTTACATTTTATCATTTTATTTGTACTATAAAAGGGTGTGTGTGTGTGTGTGTGTGTGTGTATCTATCTATGCTATGTTGACCAAAACAAAGGCTAGAGGAGTCCTGTGTTTCTCTGCAACATCAATTTAAAATATTCTCTCAGATCTAGTCTTTTAGCCTAAAAGAAAAGAAAATTTTAAAAGAGTCAAATTTATGACTCTGCAACCTCCCTTCACATCACAAGATTATTTGAAGAAAGGCAAAGTGGTCACATTTGGAGAATCTGATATTCTTGGCTTGATGTCAATCTCAAGGAATGGGGAAGTCAATCCTGCTGCAGATGGCAGGAAAATTGCGCTTTCTTTCTTTTTTTTTTTTTTTTTAGATGGAGCCTTGCTCTGGTGGCCCAGGCTGGAGTGCAGTGGTGTGATCTCGGCTCACTGAAACCTCCACCTCCTGAGTTCAAGTGATTCTTGTGCCTCAGCCTCCCAAGTAGCTGGGATTACAGGTGCGTGCCATCATGCCCAGATAATTTTTTGTATTTTTAGTACAGACAGAGTTTCACCATGTTGGCCAGGCTGGTCTTGATCTCCTGGCCTCAGATGATCTGCCCGCCTCAGCCTCCCAAATTGTTGGGATTACAGGCATGAGCCACAGCTCCTGGCCAAATGGAATTTCAAAGTCCATTTGGTAACTAAGCACATGGAGAGCAAGATGAGACACAAAGTTCTGAGCTGAAAGAGCAGAGTCTAAGTAACTGTGCAGAACACAAAATGCTCAGAAGGAATGACTAAAGACATTGCCACAATGTTCTCTGCCTGAGCAATTAGGTCACCCCAGGAAAACATGTAGCCATTTGAGGATGGAAAGGAGCTTTGTCTATGCCTTACAGCTACTCGCTTTCTTGCAGGCTCTGAAAAGCCAATGGGGAGGTTCACAAATGATTCTGTCTAGGACTTTGCTACTCAGGGAGCAGTCTAGGGCTCAGCAGCCCTGTCATCACCTAGGAGCTTTTCACAGCATCTGGAGCCCCACGTGAGACTAAATCAGAATCTGCACTCTCCCAAGATTCCAGGTAATTCCTGTGCACGTTAAAGTTTGGAAAGCACTGCCTAAGGAATATTAGATCACCAAGGAAGGAAAATGCAAATACAGGCTTCCAACCTGATCATGCCCCACTGTTCAAAGCCCTTAAGTAGCTCCTACTGCCCTTGCAATTAAGTCTACAGCTCCTTAAAGTGGTTTTAGACTCCCACCTCCAGACTTTGCTGCTCACTCTTCCTTCTCATAGTCCAGCCAAGTTCAACTTAGAGCAGCAACACAAACCAGCCAGGCTTTCTTTTTGTTCCATGTGTTGCACATCTTTCTGCCAACGCTTATGCTTTTTAACACTTTAACAAATAGGACTGAACGGGCATGGTGGCTCAGGCCTGTAATCCCAGCACTTTGGGAGGCCGAGGCAGGAGGACCATGAGGTCAGGAGTTTGAGACCAGTCTGGCCAACATAGTGAAACCCCATCTCTACTGAAAATACAAAAATTAGCCAGGCATGGTGGCACACACCTGTAGTCCCAGCTACTCGGGAGACTGAGGCAGGAGAATCACCTGAACCTGGGAAGTGGAGGTTGTGGTGATCTAAGATGGTGCCACTGCACTCTAGCCTGGGTGATAGAGCAAGACTCTGTCTCAGAAAAAGAAAAAGAAAAAATAATAATAGGACTGCTTTAAAGCCACAGAAATACAACACTAATTAGGGACAATGAACTTTTTTCTTTTTCTTTTTTTTTAAGACGGAGTTTCACTCTTGTTGCCCAGGCTGTTGTGCAATGGCGAGACCTCAGCTCACAGCAACCTCTGCCTCCTGGATTCAAGCGATTCTCCTGTCTCAGCCTCCCAAGTAGCCGGGATTACAGGCATGCACCACTACGCCCAGCTAATTTGGTATTTTTAGTAAAGACGGGGTTTCTCTATGTTGGTTAGGCTGATCTTGAGCTCCCAACCTCAGGTGATCCACCAGCCTCGGCCTCCCAAAGTGCTGGGATTACAGGTGTGAGCCACTGCACCCCGCCAAACTTTTTTCTTTAAAGTCCCCAAGCCCACACAGGCCCAGTGAGTGTGGCTAGTCTCAATACAAGAAGCACATCTCTTCCCAGGAGGGTTCTCAAGCCAGCAACTTCCAACTGATGGCATTTTTCAAGGGACTTTTTTATTTACACTTGGTTTGACATTGTCACAGCAGCTCTAGCACCAGACAATAACAACTGGTCTCTCAGGAGCCCTTCGTAGCTGACCAAATGTTGTCATGGTTCATTGAAACACTCTACTTGTCTTTTCTTCTTCAGAGAGGCTCAGTGTTTAGTGTTGGACATGATATGTTGTCAGCTGTGTTGATCAGAATGTCATCAGCTTCCCAAATTGCCTAAACTTCTTAGACTGCCTAAAGAGCTTCCACACACCTCTAAATAGAAATAAAGCTTCCTGGGCCAGGCACAGTGGCTCACACCTGTAATTCCAACACTTTGGAAGGCCGAGGTGGGCAGATCACCTGAGGTCAGGAGTTCCAGACCAGCCTGGCCAACATGGTGAAACCTCATCTCTACTAAAATACAAAAAAGTACCCAGGCTTGGTGGCGTGCCCCTGTAGTCCCAACTATTCGGGAGACTAAGTCATGAGAATTGCTTGAACCCGGGAGGCGGAGGTTGCAGTGAGCCAAAGTGGTGCTACTGCACTCTAGCCTGGGTGACAGGGTGAGACTCTGTCTAAAAGAAAAAAAAAAGAAAGAAAGTTTCCTCTGGGGAAAGTCACTACTGTATGCTAAGACTAGGCATTGATTTTCAAATAAATTCACATTTTCCCCGAAAGAAGAAAAAAGAGCAAGGTATTATCATCACAAATTTGCTGTTAAGTCCATATAATTTAACTACAGTTTCTTGATTTTTAGGGTTCTCCAGAGAAATAGAACCAATAAGATATTGAAATTGAGGACTTTTGCTCATTTTGCTTTTGTGTATACATTGTGTATATGTGTATGTATATATACACAAAAGCATATGTATATGTATACATATTATGTATATATATACACATAATTCTTTCTGTGTGTATATATAATATACACATAATATATGTATACATGTATATGTACATTTGCATATATATCTATATATTATATATACGAGGGAGAGAGAAATTTACTTATTTATTTATTATTTTATTTTATTTTTTGAGACGGAGTCTCCCTCTGTCACCAGGCTGGAGTGCGGTGTCATGATCTCGGTCTGCAACCTCCGCCTCCTGGGTTCAAGCGATTCTCCTGCCTCAGGCTCCTGAATAGCTGGAATTACAGAGGCTCGCCACCACACCTGGCTAATTTTTGTATTTTTAGTAGACACAGGGTTTCACTATGTTGGCCAGGATGGTCTCGAACTCCTGACCTTAGGTGATCCACCCGCCTTGGCCTCTCAAAGTGTTGGGATTACAGGCATGAGCCACTGCATCTGGCTGAGAAGTTGATTTATTATGAGAAATTGGCTCACATGACTATGGAGGTTACAGAGGCTGAGAAATCCACAATATGCTGTCTGCTAGTTGGAGACCCAGGAAGGTCGATGGAATAACGAAATCCAAGTCTGAAGGGCTGAGAACCAAGGGCACAGTAGATAAGATGAGATGTCCTAGCTCAGGCAGTGGGACGGAGAAAAAGGGGCGAATTCTTCCTTCCTCTGTCTTTTGTTCTATTCAGGCCCTCAAGGGATTGAATGATACCCCCAACACTGGGGAGGGCCAACCTACTTTACTGAGTTCACAGATTCAAATGCTGCTCATCTTATCCAGAAACACCCTCACAGACACACCCAGAAATAATGTTTGACCAGCTATCTGGGCATCCTCTTATCCCGGTGACATGTAAAATGATACATCACATTGATATTAGAGGCATTTATTCACAACTCATTAGAGAGAGAAATGGTTAATCCTAAAAGTTTTCAGACTATCAAAAACACACCAGCCATGACTCACAGACTTCATAGTTAGCCAAAATTCATTGATTCAACAGATATTTTTAAGAGCCTATATTATGTTCAAAGCACTTGGATAATCAGAGAAAGAAAAAAATTGAGATATTTCAGGTGAGTCCAGGAAACCACTTGGCAGGTATATGAAATCCAGAAACTGTATTTCGTCAGTGCAACCAAAATAATCCAGGCTCTCAGGGTCCCATGAGTTTCTTATTGCTGCTGTAACAAGGAACTATATATTTAGTGCTTAAAACAATAGAAATGGCTGGGGATGGTGACTCAGGCCTGTAAACCAGCACTTTGGGAGGCTGAGGCGGGCGGATCACTTGAGGTCAGGAGTTTGAGACCAGCCCGGCCAACATGGTAAAACCCTGTCTCTACTAAAAATACAAAAAGTAGCCAGGCATCATGGCATGTGCCTGTAATCCCAGCCACTTGAGAGGCTCAGGCAGGAGAATCGGTTGAACCCAAGGAGGCGGAGTTTGCAGTGAGCTGAGATTGCACCACTGCACTCCAGCCTGAGTGACGGAGTGAGACTCTATCTCAAAAAAATCAAACCAACCAACCAACCAACAAACAAAACCAATAGAAATGTATTATCATATAGTTCTGGAGGCCAGAAGTTTGAAATGAGCCTAGCAGGGCTAAAATCAAGGTGTCTGTGGGGCTGCGTTCCTTTTGGAAAGCTCTGGGAGGATCTGTTTCCCAGTCTCTTCCACTTTATAGAGGCTGCCCATACTCTTTGCCTCATGCATGGCCTCCTTCCATTTTTTTCAAAGGCAACAATGGTTGTTCAAAATTTTGTCACAGTGAATCACTCTGACTCTGACTCTCTTTTACTATAAGGATCCTTGTGATGACATTGAGCTCATATGGATAACCCAGGATAATCTCTTCATTTTAAAGCCAGCTGATTCACTAGCAACCTTAATTTTTTAAAAAAACTTTAAAAAATATTTTGTTTTAAATTTTTATTTATTTTTAAGACTGCATTATGAGACTGGCTAATTTTTGTATTTTGGTTGAGACAGGGTTTCGCCATATTGCCCAGGCTGGTCTTGAACTCCTGACCTCAAGTGATTCACCCACCTCGGCCTCCCAAAGTGCTGGGATTACAGGCCTGAACCACTATGCCCGGCCCAGCAATCTTAATTCTATCTGCGGTTTTCATTCCCCCTTACCATGTAACATAATTATAGGCTCCTGGGATTAAAATGTGGACGTCTTTGGGGGACCATTATTCCACTTATTACAGGTCTGATGTAATCGGACCAAACTCGCTAGAGATTAATATATAAGTAAGAATGATAATTACTTACTATGTGCTATAAAAATATAATATTAGGGGAGTGGAGTCGGTGGGAATGTCCATGCTGGTTGGTAAATGTCTTCTCTCTCCTTTTTTTTTTTTTCGGTGTATTTTCTCTTTTATTCCAATGCTATATTTACTTTACTATTTTTTTTTTTTAGTTGGAGTTTCACTCTTGTTGCCCAGGCTGGAGCACAATGGCATGATCTCAGCTCACTGCAACTTCTGCCTCCTGGGTTCAAGCGATGCTCCTGCCTCAGCCTCCTGAGTAACTGAGATTACAGATGCCCGCTGCCACCCCCAGCTGCTTTACTAATGTTTTATTTAGGGTCTTTGCAAACATGTTAATGAGAGAAATTGTTTTATTAATTATTCTGTAAGTTCTGTGATACATGTGCAGAACGTGCAGGTTTGTTACATTGGTATACATGTACCAGGGTGGTTTGCTGCAGCCATCAACCCCTCATCTAGGTTTTTTTTTTTTTCTTTTGAGACAGAGTCTTACTCTGTCACCAAGGCTAGAGTGCAGTGGCGCAATCTTGATTCACTGCAACCTCCACCCTCTGAGTTCAAGCAGTTCTCTGCCTCAGCCTCCCAAGTAGCCAGGATTACAGGCACATGCCACCACGCCCAACTAATTTTTGTATTTTTAGTAGAGATGGGGTTTCACCATCTTGGCCAGGCTGGTCCTGAACTCCTGACTTCATGATCCACCCACCTTGGCCTCCCAAAGTGCTGGGATTACAGGCATGAGCCACCATGCCTGGCCTGTCATCTAGGTTTTAAGCCCCACGTGCATTAGGTATTTGTCCTAGTGCTCTCCCTCCCCTTACCCCCCCCCACCCCTCCACAGGCCCTGGTGTGTGATATTCCCCTCCCTGTGCCCGTGTGTTCTCATTGTTCAACTCCCACTTTGCACATGAATGTTTATTGCAGCACTATTCACAATAGCAAAGACTTGGAACCGACCCAAATGTCCATCAATGATAGACTGGATAAAGAAAATGTAGCATATATGCACCACGGAATACTATGCAGTCACAAAAAAGAATGAGTTAATGTCCTTTGCAGGGATATGGATGAAGCTGGAAACCATCATTCTCTGCAAACTAACACAAGAACAGAAAACCAAACACTGCATATTCTCACTTATAAATTCCTTCTCTTTCTATAGGCAAATTGGCATAGAAAATCCACTTTTAAGTAGATGGCTTGGTGAGCATAAAATCAGAGTATCGCATTAAGCTGAATGAGTTTAATGGTTGGTGAAGTGAATTGATGCAAGAGAAGCTGGATCTATAAACTTTACAGAGAGATGCAACCTCTGTTTAGGTCACAGACCAGTATCCATTGGTATTCATTGTATCAGTGCATTAGAATTTTTGAACTACTGTGGCAGGATAATTTATTGAGAAGTTCATTTGTATTTTGTGGCTGCTGATAATTAAGAAATTGATTTGTTTTGTTCTTATTGCTTTGTGGAAAAATCTGAATCAATGAGACCTCTTTTCTCCCCCCTCCCAAAAGACAGCCAGCAGGGCTGGGAGTCCCAAGGGGTAGAGTTAAAGATTTTTGTCTTTAGTTTTTTTGTCTCTAGGATATGGTATGCAGAGAGGCAGGAGTTGCCTGACTGGGAGGTACCTTCTTCAGGTAGGAGATAAGGGAGAGGGATTTTTTGTTTGTTTGTTTTGCTGGGAAGTTTGAAGAAGGTGTTTGAATGAGGAAGAGACTCTCTGAAAGGGTAGCATTTCGATGCTGAGCCATTAAACCTCTAGGGGCTTGGCAAAGGATCCCTGTACCTACACTGGGCATAGATTGATAGAACTTCCTAATTAACACAGGCTTTGAAAATGGGAACTTCTGCGTGATAATGATGGAACAAAGACCAGAAATCTTTCCCTGGATGTTCCATAAGCACCTGGGCTCTCAAGAAGCTCTAGGGAGGTAAGAGTAAGGCTCTCCAACACATGACAGACTCCATTGCTTGTCATTTACTCAAGTAGGAAATACCAAGTCAATTTAATTTGAGTTAGAAGAGGTTTTAGAAAAATAAGGTAATGTCACTTTTTTTTTGATACCAGAGTTATGGAATAAAATTCATACCAGCCACCTAAGATTTTATCTGAGTCTTTTAGCCTTTCCTTATCAAACATTTCATGTGGAAATGACTTGGGGTTGTCTAAACTGGGCTACAAGGCTACCCCCAAAACAAAGGAAGTGTCAGGCACAAAACACTGAAGTATAGGGTCAACACCAGGAAGTACATGTGAAGAATATAAGATGTGGTCCATGACTTGGGGTACAAGGGTAGGAAAATGGAGAATGTTCCCAAAACAATTGGTGGCCATTGTGGATTTTAGGGTATTTGAGGCAGGCTTGAAAGAAGAGACTGAAAATTAGGTTGAGATTACAGACAACACTATAAATGTTAGATGAAGGCTTTGAACTTTGGATGTATTAACTGTTTCCAAGCATGGGATCTTAGTTTAATGTCTTCCTGTTTTGCAGAATGGCATTCAAATCATACCACACAAGCCACGTGAGCAGTTAAAAATATTTATGAACCACCTAAAGTATACAAAGTATGTGGCTAGGTTCTGGATAGGGCATGGGGAAGAAATTCAAGAATCAGTAACGTTTTCCTGGCTCCACAACCCAGTGGGCAAGACAGAGTACAAACAACTTAATGTTTTTAGTTCTAACGGTAGATTGCCATTACACTCATGTGGAACCACGGATTTTATCTATACACATATTTAGTCATAAAAGTAGACCATAAGACAGGTGCAGCTTCTGGTTCTACTAGTCCAGCTAAGAGCATCTTCAAAGAGGAAAAGTGGCAACTGTGTACTGAAGACACAGGAGGAAGGACTAAAAGTCAAAGGTTACTTCTTGTTATCTGTAAGACCGAGAGCACATTCCCTCATCCAGTCATTTCCAGGAACAGACCTACCATGGGGATAATGGTCAGCCTGAAGCTATGGGATGGTCCTATCTGGTCATCTTGGCTGCTGGAAGCAAATAGTCACTTGGGTCTACAATCCTTTTAATTTCTTCAATTTCTCTCTCTCTCTCTCTCATTCCCTCCCTCTCCTTCTCCCTCTCTCTTTGTAAGTAGTGCACAGATTTAATATCGAAGGTGTGGACGAAAAGAGTCAAACTCTATAAAATATTCGAAGAGATTTATTCTGAGTCAAATATGAGTGACCATGGCCCGTGACACAGCCCTCAGGAGGTCCTGAGAACATGTGTCCAAGGCGGTCAGGGCCCAGCTTGGTTTTATACATTTTAGAGAGGCATGAGACATCCATCAAATACATTGAAGAAATAGTTGGTTTGGTCCAGAAAGGTGGGACAATGAAAAGCCGGCGGTGGTGGGGCTTCCAGGTTATAGGTGAATTGAAACATTTTCTGGTTGACAATTGGTTGAGTTTGTCTAAAAACCTGGGATTCATAGAAAGGGATTGTTCAGGTTAAGATAAAAATTGTGGTGACCAAAGTTGTTTTGAAGTCTTATAGTGTCTGCCCTTAGAGATAATAGATGACAAATGTTTCCTATTCAGATCTTAGTTAATCTCTTTAGGATTGGGAGTGTCTGGAAGAAAAAGATCTAGCTATTTTAATAGAGATTCTTTACAGATGTAAATTTTCCCTTACAAAGAACAGCTTTGTGGGGCCATTTCAAAATATGGCAAAGAAACATGTTTTGGGGTAAAATATTTTGAATTTCTTCCTTGTCTTGTGATGTTATGCCAGAGTCAGATTGAAAAGTAAGTCACGACATACAGGGTTAAATAAAACCCATCTAATGAGAATTTATGATTTGTAGGGCATGACTCCCCAAACCCCTTAGATAGGAATTTGGGCAAGAAAAAAAAATCAGAGTTTAGTCCTCAAAGGTAAAGAGTCCTTTTTAGGGCCACATCTCTGAATATGCCACCACAAACCCCCCGCTACTTAACACCAGCTGGAGCAGAGAGTAAAACAGCATAACTACTCTTCCTTCTGAATAAGGAGCTGCAACAACCCAAAAGCTGGGCCCTGGCACCCCTAAATGGAAAGAAAAATAAATTAAGAATTATTTACTTATTTGATTATTTTGAGAGAGTCTTGCTCTGTTGCTCAGGCTGGAGTGTAGTGGTGCTGTCCTAGCTCACTGCAACCTCTGCCTCCTGGGTTCAACGATTCTCCTGCCTCAGCCTCCCAAGTAGCTGGGATTACAGGCATCTGCCATCATGCCCGGCTAATTTTTGTATTTTAGTAGAGATGGAGTTTCTCCATGTTGGCCAGGCTGGTCTGGAACTCCTGACCTCAAGAGATCCACCCACCTCCACCTCCCAAAGTGCTTGGATTACAGGCATGAGCCACCACGCCTGGCAAAGATTTATTAACATTCATAGAGCCAGGTGTGGTGGTTCATGCCTGTAATCCCAGCACTCTGGGAGGCCAAGGCGGGAGGATCGTTTGAGCCCAGGAGTTCGAGACCAGCCTGAGAAACATAGGGAAACCTTCATCTCTACAAATAACTTAAAAAATTTGGCTGGGTGTGGTGCTGTTTGCCTGTAGTCCCAATTATTAGGGAGGCTGGGGTGGGAGGATCACCTGAGCCTGGGAGGTCGAGGCTGCAGTGAGTCATGATCATGCCACTGCACTCAGGCTGGGCAACAAAGCAAGACCCTGTGTCAAAAAAAAAAAAAATTAAAAGCAAAAAGGCTGGGTGCAGTGGCTCATGCCTGTAATCCCAGCACTTTGGGAGGCCAAAGCAGGCAGATCACCTGTGGTCAGGAGTTTGAGACCAGCCTGGCCAACACGGTGAAACCCCATCTCTACTACAAATACAAAAATTAGCTGGGTGTGGTGGTGAATGCCTGTAATCCTAGCTACTTGGGAGGATGAGGCACAAGAATTACTTGAACCTGGGAGGTGGAGGTTTTATCGAATCAAGATCATGGCACTGCACTCCAGCCTGGGTGACAGAGTGAGACTCCATCTCAAAAATAAATAAATAAAATTAAAAAGAGAAACAAACAAACAAAAATTCAAGCAAAGAATGTCCATGTGTAGAGGTCCTGTCAGCTGATTGCTTTCACCTGGGCTTTTACTCCAACGAAGTATTACATCATGATAATACATTTATATTTTTTACATATATATGTATATATAAATTACATATACATACAATTTTACATATGTATGTGTAATTTTACATAAATGTATATGTAAAATATATAAATAATATATACAAATATATATACACCACACACATATGTGGTAAAATATAACAAAATGTGTTATCATAACCGTTTTTCAGTGTACAATTCAGTGGCATTAAGTACATTTACAGCATTTGTGCAACTATCAATACAGTCTCTCTCCAGAACTTTTTCATCATCCAAACAGAAACTCTGTGTCCATTAAGCAATAACTCCGGATTCCCCATCCTGCCAGGCCTGGCCAACTTCTGTTCTACTTTCTGTCTCTATGAATTTGTCCATTCTAGGTTCCTCATGTAAGTGGATTCATACAGATGCGTCCTTTTGTAGACAGTGGCTGTTTAAGTCAGACAGGCAAGGAGGAAGAGAAACAGCCAAGCCAAATGCAGATTCCCTCGGTTCTTTCCTTTCCTGGTGCTTGTCTGGGCTTCTCCCCCATGCAAAATCATCAGTCTTTCTTCCTGGGACTTCTGTGTGGTGAGGATGCCATTAGGCACCCTCTGGTAGCTTACAATGCAGTTCATTTCATCTCATTTCCTTCCTGTTTTGTACAGGGACTGATTTCCCCTTTGCTGACTGTCAGCTGAGTTCAAAACCAGGGTCAAAGCTCTGCTCACAGCACAAATCACTTCTTGTGAAGCCTGGCTGGGTTTTGGCGGGCAGCTGCTAAGCTTTCGGTCTTTTATGAGGCTGTCCTGGCCACAATGGAGCTTTGTGTGTGATCAAGGGGTGCTGGGCAGGAGCCCGGCTGGGCCAGCTAAAACGGTGAGTTGTCCCTGACGCTCATGACTTTCAAACCCCGTGTCCTAGAGGGCACTGTGATCTGGAAGTTCACCTTCCCCATGAAAAAAACCCAAATCAGCCTCTCCTTTTCCTGCATGGTGATCCGTCTGTAATAATCAGTGACATTCTCAGAATTAACGATTCAGGAAATTCTTGGAAAGCCCACGCCTCAGCATTTAGTGCTTGGGAAATTCTACTTTCAGATCCCAGAGAGGACAGAGCAGATTTCCAGTGAGCATTCCTAACTTGAAACTCTGTCCTTGAATGTTCCTCCTTAGTCCTAGAGATGCTCTTTCAGAATGTGAACCTCCTGCATCTGCGATGAGATGTCGAGCGTCTATACTGGGATTTAGTAGGATGTCCATGTGATAGTGCCTAGGCCTGCCTTATGGCAGTTTTGATAAAGGTGATTTCAGAGTGGCTTCAGACAGGATGACTAAAGCCCACAATCTTGGTCCAAAATATCTTAATCTCCCTACAAGAATGATTTTCTTGCCTTGGACTATGTCCAATCTGCCAACTAGTACAGCTGTTTTTAGTTTTTGACTCACTGATTTACCTGGCACGACATTTCCTCGTTTCAAGATTCTTTCTCTGAGTTCCTCCTTACTCCTCTTTCCCTTTAAATGTTCCTGAAACTGGCTCTTGCCTGGTCCCTTTATTTCATTTTTCTTCCATCTTGCTGGTGGTATGGTAGAAATTGGACATAGGGTTTGGTGTTAGATACACCTGACTTCAAAGCCTAACTGTGCTACCTACTAGCTCTGTGACTTTGGGCAAGTTACTTAAACCTCTCTAAGTCATAGATTCCCCCTTGTGAAATGGGAACAATGATTTGTTATTCTCAGGGATGTTCATACACTTGCTTAAAATAATAAGAAAAAGTACCTGGCACATACCCGATACTCAAAAAATGTTAGCAAACACCCACACCTTTTTCTTTCTGATTCATTTAAGGTAAGCCCTTCCCAATTGGCCTTCAGCTGACCTGAATTCCTAGGATACTGTATTTGGAATTTTAAATGTTCTAAATATCCAGAGTTCTTGCAGGTTGAAGCTGGTCTAGGCTCCAAACAGGCTGCCCCTAAGAGAAGCAGGGTGATTGGCAGCTAGTATTCATCTGACTTTTGTCATATTGATTCAAGATTTTATCTGAAGATGGCAGCAACTAGTACATGGTGCCACCGTTTAGCCACTCCATGCCAGAGGTACCAGGCAAGTAAAACCCAAATTACCAGTGCCTTTGCTCCATCCTGGAAATGACAAAGGACAAAGTCAAGGAACCCAGGAAAGTGCAACGGGATTTGGTTTTATGCAGCAGGGAATCTTCTAAGAAAGCCAGGACCTGTATCTTCTAAGAAAGCCAGGACCGGTTCACCTACGTGTCATTACCAGCGCAGGCAGTTCAGAGGTCCTTCCCCAGGAGAAGTTAGGGTACCGCGAGAGAGGGGCTTGGCTTAGTTTCCTTCCTTCCTTCCTTCTTTCCCTCCTCCCCTCCTCCCCTCCTTCCCTCCCTCCCTCCCTCCCTCCC
>NW_016823925.1:974495-987062 GCF_001698545.2 Rhinopithecus bieti | reverse complement strand
CCTTCCTGCCTCCCTCCCTCCCTCCCTCCCTCCCTCCTTCCTTCCTTCCTTCCTTCCTTCCTTCCTTCCTTCCTTCCTTCCTTGGCTTAGGTTCCTTCCTTCCTTTGGCTTTGGCTCCTTCCTTCCTTTCCTTCCTTCCTTTCCTTCCTTCCTGCCTTCCTTCCTCCCTCCCTCCCTCCCTTGGGTTCCTTCCTGCCTGCCTTCCTCTCTCCTTCCCTCCCTCCCTCCTTCCCTTCTTCTCCTTTCTTTCTTTCTTCTTTTTTTAGACAGAGTCTTGTTCTGTCGCTCAGGCTGGACTGCAATGGTGCCATCTCGGCTTACTGCAACCTCTGCCTCCCGGTTTGCTCCTGCTTCAGCCTCCCCAGTAGCCGTCATAACAGACGCCCGCCACCACGCCCGGCTAATTTTTATACTTTTAGTAGAGACAGGCGTTCACCATGTTGGCCAGGCTGGTCTCGAACTCCTAACCTCAAGTGATCCGTCCGCCTCGGCCTCCCAAAGTAGGTGCTGGGATCACAGGCGTGAACCACCGCACCTGGCCAGAGCTTAGGTTTCTATTCGTGACAACTTTCTGTATTGGTTGGCAGGTTCTCCTAGCACCACCGTGATCTCAGGAGTAACGGCTGCACACCCGTGATGGGATTCCAAACCTTCGCTGCAAGAGGACAAGGTGACGAGTTGCTGACAGTGAAGGCTGAACTAACACGGACAGTGAAGTGCTAAATGAGTCGGACTCCGACTCCAGGTGAAGCAGCTAGCAGAGGTCAGAGTAAGGCAGCTCACGTTCCGGGTAAGTTGCAGGTCGATTTCAGGGCCGACTCAGCCAGATTACTCAATCTTCATTTCAGGCAATTGTATGACTGCTCAATACAGCTGCTTGGGGCATCTGGGGTTGGGAACTCATTTCTGCCAGATCTTTGACCCCTGAAAGCGTCGTTGCGTCTGGCCCCGTGGGTAGGGCAGGGCGGGATATCTACGAGGACCAGCAGAGGGGCGCATGGGTGCATGGTGCTGGGCCAGGGCGCCGCGGCACCGGTGTAGGAGCGCGCATGGGCATAGTTCCTTCCATCTCAGCGGCGTCTCAGTGCCGCAGCGGGAATGGTTGTTTGCTTCCCTGAGGAGCTTCTAGAGAGCTACGGTGGCCCCCGTGTGGGAGGTGGGGCGGGGGGCGTGGCGGCGTCGGGGCGTCTCAGTTCCCTCCTCGGTAGCTCTCCTCCCTCCCCTTTCTGCTGCTATGGGGAGCGCGGTGGCCACGGAACGCTGCCCCGAGCCGCGCGAGGGAGGACCCGACGCGCGGCGTTTACCCGGCGCAGCGTTCCACCGCTCGGGTTTGGCTGGGTGAGGCGGGCGGGGCCGGGGGCGAGAGTGCAGCGGCGTGGGACGGAGAAGGTGGTTGGAGAAAGGGAAGGGAGGGCAGCGGGAGAGGTGGGATGGTGGAAGGGGCGCCAGAGAGGTTTGTGCCCAGCAGAGACACCCAGGTATCTTAGTGTCGGGGACCCCTTGGAGACAGTGGGAAGGGGCTCCTCGCGGGGTGGCGGATTTCAATCCCGTCGACTTTGTAGAGTGAGGTTGATCCTGTGTTCGGCTTGGGCCGGGAAAGGCGCAGAAGCGGGACCTCAGGGCACTTTTACGCAGGGCGATTCTCAGTGACTACAAAGCCTGCGCCCTGCGTCCTCCCAGGCGCAGTGTTCCGGGATGTGTCTTTTCTCTGTTCTTGTCCTCAACACAGCCAAAGTCGTGGCTATCTGGTGACAGAAAAACATTTTGCTACATAACTGAGCTAGGCTGGAGTGTGAAATCGCGGCGTTATTTGGTCCCAGCGCCCTACGTAGCAACTCCCCCCTCTCGCCACCCCTGCCATGCAGGACACTGTCAGGCGGGCGTTCCCCCACCCCGCCCCTTGTGAAGTCCGCCTGCTGAGACTGATATGGATCCCCTGCGAACTTGATGCTGTCCGCTTGGAGAACTTTCAGAGGAGGGGTTATTTCGCCTTGAGTGAAAATTAAGACTCAAAGGAAAAGGTATACTCAAGAGCTGCCTTTACTAGGTTATTTCTATGAAATTTGGAAGGATCTTTGAATTGAAGATGTGGTGGGAGCGCGCAGAGGACAGAGAATCCGTAAGCTTGAGTTTCTTAGACCCAGTTTCTTAAAGCCAAAGTAGCGGGGAGATCTTAGCAAGTCAAGAAACCTCCTTGAACTTCAGTTCCCTTGACTCGGGGGGAGAATACTCCAGCCGTACCCCACTGTATGGTTTAGAAGGTTAATGGCTTGAAGGGAGGGAGGTGTTTTGAAGCCTATAAAGTATCCTATGAAGGTATCCCCACATTTGCTGCCAGCTCAAACACTGCCGGCCACCGACAGAACCTTGTCTGGAGCCGAGTTAAGACAGCATCTTTATGGCAGTACTGGGGTTTTCGTGATTACCGGTCCAGAGTGTCAAGACACATCTGTTTCTCAAAGCCCAGTTTCTGCACTGCCACATGAAACTGCTCATTACTGAGTGACAGCAGAGGACAGGAACTTTGCCTTTTTCATTAACTTCTTTAGGGCCTGTACAAAATGGGAGCTGGTAGGAACTTTGATGAAAATTGAGGGTCATAGCCTCGGAGAGGGGTGGGTGGTTAGATTTGACTGGACATAGTCTTCATGCAACCGTTTAACTCCTGAAACATTGTTGGCTGAGTTCTTGTTTTTTTATACAGGGAACATTCTGTCAGAGCCAAGGTTAAACATCCAAGAGTAAATGTTTGTTGGTTTTGTTTTTTGCATGATCTTTAGAGGATTATAAGTGAAAAATTAAAGAAAGGATACATTGCTTGCTGACATATTTTTCCCCCACCCATCTGAAGGCACACATAATAGCACTGGAAAATTTGAATAGTTTCCCTTGTTACCAAATCTACATTCATATTTCTAATATGGAACGATTATTTCTAGTATGGAGAGAAATACGGAATTTCTAACATGGAAGATTTAGCGTGGTGTGTTATTGTAACAATTTAGGCAGTTCTTGGATAAGTATGTCCAGCCTTCCAGAGACTATAAATGTAGTAATATTAGTGCCTGTTAGTCATATTGTGTGTCTTCCTGATACCCAATTAGATCTCTGATTGTTTTTTCTTTTTAATTAAAAGGAGCTGAAAGATGACTCAGTTAAGAAGCTGGAAAATAAAACTAGGTCTCTTTAACTGTGCTGTCTTATTCTGAACTGAAAGTCTTTCTGCAATAATAATGATGGTGATAATAAAGCTAACCTTCATAGGACATTGTGTACCAGACTGATACACGTGCTGCAATTCTGTTCATTGTCACACCATCCTTCATGGGGAGGTTAAGAGCATTGCTCAAAATCACACAGCTAGTAATTCATTTTTCTCAGATTGGCATGAAAATTATATTGAATTGGGTCCTGTGTGTGCGAGTATTTTAACTTTTGCATTGTGTTTTATCCCACACACCGAGGCGACATGGATGGTGAAACTACGGGCTCTGGACAAGGTTCCAGAGTTTGGACTTGAGCATGCTGCTGAGTGGCTATGTGGTCATCACTTTACTTCCTTTTCTGACCCGTAACATGGTGATAATAATTCTACATTGAATGAATCCTTTGTTTCTAGTGAGCATAAATTATGCTCTGTGAAAGTAAAATGCTTCTCCGAATGTAAAAGAAAAGTTTCAGATTCAAGCCTTTTGTCATCAGTAGGCTGAAAATGAATAGATAAACTATACACTTAATGTGATTTTCCAACAATTATGTTGAAAATTATTGTTTAAAAATGCATTCATTCCAATGATGCTTAGCTTTATATTTATTAAAAGAAGTAAATGTAAATTAGACCTCAAAGTTTTTTTTAACAGATAATGTTGAAAAGCACCCACAGTCAACAGGTGCTGTTCGCTGGTTGATTTTAGATGATGAATATTGTAGGCCGGGCGCGGTGGCTCACGCCTGTAATCCCAGCACTTTGGGAGGCTGAGACGGGCGGATCAGGTCAGGAGATGGAGACCATCCTGGCTAACACGGTGAAACCTCGTCTCTACTAAAAATACAAAAATTAGCTGGGCATGGTGGCGGGCGCCTGTAGTCCCAGCTACTCGGGAGGCTAAGGCAGGAGAATGGTGTGAACCCGGGAGGCGGAGCTTGCAGTGAGTGGAGATCGCGCCACTGCACTCCAGACTGGGCAACAGAGTAAGACTCCGTCTCAAAAAAAAAAAGAAAGAAAATTGTAGAGTAAGTACGTTTGTAGAAAATTGTAGAGTAAGTATAAGAAGAATTATATTCAAAGGTATTGTATTATTCTTATAAAGAATTTTATTCTTCTTATACTCTTTTACATTCTTTTATTCCAACAAGCTACCGTTGATCAGAAAAGAACTGAATTCCAAAAATATACATAGGGCACTTCCCTATTCTCTCTGTATTTACTTGGAAATGATTCTTAGTTTTTGGCATGGCCACTTTGTTAAGTGAAGAGACTTCCACTTATCCATATGCATATTTTGCAGGTATTTTTTAAAATATGGCTCAATTGTTAAATCATTTTGTTTGTCCCATGACTTATATAAAAATCTGAGGATTTTTTGCTTGCTCACTCTTAGTTTAGGCTTGGTTTTATGGTGATCTGGGCTCAGGGAGGTAGACATGTCAATGTCACTAGCATTGCCAAGGTATAGGCAGTCTGCTGCATGCTGGGTGAATATTAATATTCGAAAGAGATATTTGAGTCCACAAGATTTAAAGATCTTCTTTTCATTCCTGTGCTTGTAGAATTAGGGCTAGATTAGTTTAGCCTGGGCCTCCTGGGTCTTGGTCATTTGAAAATAGCTCCTCAAGTAGGCTGGCTGTGTGTCTTAGTATGGCAGAAACAATTAATTATTCACTCCATGTATCTTCTATTATACTGTGAAATTACAGATGATAGTTTTCTTGCTTTCTGTTTTTCCAAACAATGCCACCTGGACTTGTGGGTTTTGCTCATAATGTTGACTATTTCTTAATCAAGATAGCTTTAATAGTCTTCACCCCACCCCCATCCTCCAGCTGCCCTTTGGATGTTGCTGTGTAGAAACCAAGAGAGTTCATTTTTCTTGGGGGCTGGGCTAGGTTGGTAATAATCTGAAGCACCTTGAAAGATTCTGACCTAATCAAGGCATAAGGAAATGATGTGTGTGTAGAAAATTTGGAACTGTGCCAGGCACAAAGTAAATGTCATGTAAGCATTAGTTATGAATTGATGAGGAGGAAGGTGTCAGAAAATGAATGCTGTAGAGAAGGCTATAGGGCAGTACATGGGGAAAGCAGTTACCTGTAGAGATGTGGTTTTGTCAAAGGTGATGGGAAAGGTCTCAGTTTTGAAGGTAATGGGTAAGGTCTTCATTTGAATAAAGATCCACAAGAGAGTATGGGTAGAGGGACGTAGAGGTGTCCAGGTAGCAGATAAGGAGGTCAGATAGGCAACCTAGGGACTCATGGACAGATGTAGCAAATTGAAGGTTTTTAGAAAACTTACAGGAATTGTTTAATGGAAAATTTCAAACTTAAACATAGAATAGTACAATGAACAGCCTTCTCCCTTCTTCTAGCTTTGGCAGTTAGCAACATGGCCAGTTGTGCTTCATCCATGTTGCCCACTGGCATCATTTTAAAGCAAATTCAAGAAATTCTACCAGTTATTTCTATTTATCATCCCCACTGACATTCTGTCAGTTATTTCTAAACACTTCTGTATATATTTCTTAAAAATAGGCACTTAAAACATAACCACAATACTTATCTTTTTTGTCCTTATTTATCATCTGTAAATCTTGGCCTTAGAGCCTTCTTGCAGCACTGGTTTAAAGATAAGCGTGGATAGACGGGGTGCCGTGGCTCACCTGTAATCCCAGCACTTTGGGAGGCCAAGGCGGGTGGATCACTAGGTCAGGAGTTCGAGACTAGCCTGGCCAACATAGTGAAACCCCGTCTCTACTAAAAATACAAAAAAAAATTAGACGGTCATGGTGGCAGGCGCCTGTAATCCCAGCTACTTGGTAGGCTGAGGCAAGGAGAATTGCTTGAACCTGGGAGGCAGAGGTTGCAGCGAGCCGAGATTGTGCCACTGCACCCCAACCTGGGTGAAAAGAGCGAAACTCCATCTCAAAAAAAAAACCTCCGTCTTTACCAGGTCTTGATTTGTTTTTTCCTTTTCTAGACAGTTCTATCATGACAATTTCACTTTTACTTCCTCTTTCTTCTCCTTACCTATTTTTGACACATTTATTCAGTATTTCCTTTATCTACTCTCTACTTCTCCTTTTAACTTTCTCCTATCCTTTCAGTATTTTTGTTCACAGCCAGATGTGTAGCTTGTGCTCCTTGGATCCCTGTAGCCCATGAAATACAGCTCCCTTTAGTTCTAGATCTTTTTGAAGGGAGATGAGCATTTTCTACTCGTATTTTTAAAAAAATACTGTTATTGAGATTGAGATAGAATTTACATGCCAAACGCTTCACTGATTTAAAGTGCACAAGTCTAGCCGGCATGGTGGCTCTTGCCTATAATCCCAGCACTTTGGGAGGCTGAACTAGGAGGATTGCTTGAGGCCAGGAGTTTGAGACCAACCTGAGCAGCATAGGGAGGCCTTTCCTCCACAAAAATAAACAAATTGGCCAGATGTGGTGGCACACCTGTGGTCCTAGCTGCTCTGAAGGCTGAGACAGTAGGATCACTTGAGCCAAGGAGGTCAAGGCTGCAGCGAGCCTTTGCGTAAGTCACCTAATGGTCTCCATTTCAGTTCTCAAATTGGCATAATAACACCTGAAAATTTGCAAATTATTATTTTGCAGAATGAGACTGGGAAGGGTGTCATATGCAGTGACCACAGGGAGTTAGTCATTTGGGTGTTCTGGGCAACCCTGCCATTCTTTTAGGTGAAATATTCAATTTTCCCTGAACTTTGCCTTTCCCTTCTTACTTACCCATTTCTCTTGATTGCTTTCTGCCCTTCTTTTGTGTTCTTCTGACAGCAAACCTTCAAAATGAATGGTCATTGCCAAAGGCTAAATCAGTTAGAGTGGAGTCTTTTGTGACACCACCCAGCCACATCGCAGTATAGCACTCTTTCCTTTCTGTGGCTTTTATTACTACATAGTATATAGTATATAGATGAAATAGGAAAATTGCAGTTTACCACAATTCCTGGACACTGTTTTGGAAGCTGTCGAGTTAAATTATCGGGCGTCTTGATGGTTTGTATTTGATATGTGATAGTTTTAGACTCTATTATTCTCTTGGGGATATGAATCTTTGCCTAACATCAAAGCATGAAGAGACGTAGATCCCGAGAAAGAAGGGAAGAAGTTGAGGCAGGAGATGGTTTGTATTTGATATGTGATAGTTTTAGACTCTATTATTCTCTTGGGGATATGAATCTTTGCCTAACATCAAAGCATGAAGAGACGTAGATCCTGAGAAAGAAGGGAAGAAGTTGAGGCAGGAGAATGGCGTGAACCCGGGAGGCGGAGCTTGCAGTGAGCTGAGATCCGGCCACTGCACTCCAGTCCGGGTGACAGAGCGAGACTCCGTCTCAAAAAAAAAAAAAAAAAGAAGGGAAGAAGTTCTGGGGAACTGTGGTAACCAAGCAGCTTACATGCTACAGTTTAAGATTTATCCGTGCTCCCCTCAGCATTTGTTTATTACTAGCCAGGGAGATAGTGAATAGACATACATTTATACATTCAGATATACATACATTTCAAGGATTGATAAGCAGAGGTAATACAGGTCTAAGCAATACTTAGCATCTTCTCAACATACTTCCTCCTACTGTCACAAAGGGGGTCACTATCTCCCTTCCACCAGAACATAAGCTGAGGAAGGGCAGGAAGCTCATTTTAGTCCCCTCTGTTACCCCAGTGCTACCAAAACAAAAACAATGCCAGACCTGTAGTAGATGCTCAGTAAATATTTCTTAGCTGAATAACTAACACACTACAAACAATATGGCAGCAAGGAACATAGCTGGCAATGGTATCGTAGCACCTGTGCTTAGTAACATAGCATAAAATTGATAAAAATGAATTTTACCTTTTACTCTAGACTCTTATTTATTTGTGATTTCTATTCTCTGATATCCTTTATTCTAAGGAAATGGTTGATGAACATTTAGGTCATGATTTCTAATTTCTTCTAAAGGGTGACATCCATTCTTGACTTCCTTTCTTGAGTGACAAAGAAATAACCAACATAACCATACCTAGGTATTGTTTGATAATTTGTTCATGATTTCATTCATCAGTGCAAAGAATATATTTATCGAACACCTATTATTGCCACTGTTCTGGGTTCTGGGGACAAAGCAGTGTCCAAAATACCTTATTTTAAAAAGTACCCTCAGCCACACGCGGTGGCTCATACCTGTAATCCCAGCACTTTGGGAGGCCGAGGCGGGTGGATCACCAGAGGTCAGGAGTTCGAGACCAGCCTGGCCAACATGGCGACACCCCGTCTCTACTAAAAAAACAAAAAATTAGCCAAGCATTGTGGCGGGCACCTGTAATCCCAGCTACTTGGGAGGCTGAGGCAGGAGAATTGCTTGAACTTGGGAGGCAGAGGTTGCAGTGAGCTGAGATTGTGCCACTGCACTCCAGCCTGGGCAACAGGATGAAAACTCCGTCTCAAAAAAAAACAAAAAAGTGCCCTCATAGGTTTAACATTCTGGTGGGTGCTAGTCATTGAGGTTAAATATAATGAGATTTGTGCTAAAGAGAGAAACAGAGCTAAAAAGAGGGATAGGAACTGTTTGGGAGAGGCAATTGCTAGTTTTTATAGGCTGACCAGGGAGGCCTCACTGACAAGGTAAGATTTAAAATGTGTCTTTTGGCCAGGCGCAGTGGCTCACGCCTGTAATCCCAGCACTTTGGGAGGCCGAGACGGGCGGATCACGAGGTCGGGAGATCGAGACCATCCTGGCTAACACGGTGAAACCTCGTCTCTACTAAAATACAAAAAATTAGCCGGGCGTGGTGGCGGGCGCCTGTAGTCCCAGCTACATGGGAGGTTGAGGCAGGAGAATGGCGTGAACCCAGGAGGCGGATCTTGCAGTGAGCCAAGATTGTGCCACAGCACTCCAGCCTGGGTGACTGACTCACCCAGGCAGAGACTCCGTCTCAAAAAAAAAATGATGTGTCTTTACTCTGATGTCCCCAGTTGTGTATTCAATAGACAGTTAGGGTTGGGGCATAGAAAATCCTAAATCCTAAATCTGATGTACTTTTGCCTGTTCATGAAATAACTTCAAGAGTGTTATATGTAGTGGGAGCTAAAGCTGCTCTGTGCTCAAAGTGCTAACTGCTTATGATCTGAAAGACTTTTGTGAGGTCACTGTAGGTGTCATGGTGGCACTGAGGCATCTGTCCCTCCTGCAGAAGTTGCATCTTTGCTGTTAATACTGTGCCTGTGTGGTGGCTCTAGTGATGCAATCATTCTCGATGGGGCCACTGACTCTGATGTCACAATGATTTAGCTGGAGGAGTCCTGAAGTCTCTTGTTTGTCTCGGGCCTTTGCTGCAGCTTATATGTTCACTAGTAATCTGGCCTGTGCTTACCTTTTAATCCCAGCTGGAAAATCTCAGTAGTAGGATTGATGGTAAGCTTTGAGACGGATATCTCTTCCTTTAAATGTTTTTGGAAATTGATTTTATTTTTTGTACCTAAGTATATCTGATTCAAAGGACCCCTTTGTGACAGTGGGAGGAAATATGTTGAGAAGATGCTAAGTATTGCTTAGACCTGTATTACCTCTGCTTATCAATCCTTAAAATGTATGTATATGTGAATGTATAAATGTGTGTCTATTCACTGTCTCCCTTCCACCAGAACATAAGCTGAGGAAGGGCAGGAAGCTTATTTTAGTCCTCTCTGTTACCCCAGTGCTACCAAAACAAAAACAATGCCAGACCTGTAGTAGATGCTCAATAAATATTTCTTAACTGAATAACACACTACAAACAACATGGAAACAAGTGACATACCTGGCAATGGTATCATAGCACCTGGCAAATTGTTTTTTTGCCTTAAAGGTAAAATAAAAACTGGGGATATTGACCTCCTGTCACTACTGCATGGACTTTGATGGTTTCCAATCATTACTTTCTCCTCTGTGTCAATCTGCCTCTTCGAGAAACTCATACTCCTGGTGAGTATCTGGCCTGGTCTTTTGTCCTCTCTCTGCCACTGTCCAACTGTGACCTTAGACATGGTTGTGAATATGTTATGGGCCTATTCTAACTCTCAATGCTTTGATATTATAACCTGGCAAAGCAGCACCTGCTGGTTGTTTTTGTGAAGCAACAACACTTTTCTAGAAGGAAGTGAAGCAAGCACCTGCTTCTGACAGTTGCTTTTTATGAGGAAGTTGATTTTTGCTCAATTCACTTGGGTCATTCCATGTATGGGAGGCTCCAAATAAGGTCATTCTCTTTGAACTATTGCCTTTAACTTGTTTATAAAAAAAACACTGGGATCGGCCAGGCACAGTGGCCCACACCTGCAATCCAGCACTTTCGGAGGCCGAGTTGGGTGGATCACTTGATGTCACGAGTTTAAGACTAGCCTGGCCAACATGGTGAAACCCTGTCTCTACTAAAAATACAAAACTTAGCCAGTGTGGTGGTGCCCACCTGTAATCCCTGCTAGGGAGGCTGAGGCATGAAAATTGCTTGAATCCGGGAGGTGGAGGTTGCAGTGAGCCGAGATCGCACTGCTGCACTCCAGCTTGGGCCACAGAGCGAGACTCGTCTCAAAAAAAAATTAAAAAAATTAAAAACAAAACCACCTGGAATCACTACTGCTTTACCATTTGAGATTGCATATTTTTCATGTGATTTCACATCTATAATCATCTCCCCTCACCAAACACACAAAAAATATGTGTAGAAAATTGAGAGTAAACCATAACTTATATAGTTTTATTCTCTTGGAAATAATGAGGCTGTCATGAACTATGGACTCAGACTAAGAGTGGAACTAGTAAGAGAAAGGAACTAAAAAAAGAAAGTCAACCGAAAAAGGACACGAACAAGGATGTTCATTGTTATATACTTTGTAACTGCAAAAAGTTACACATAAATTTCTATCAGTAGGGTCTGGCTAAGTAAAGTATGATGTATTTATACTATAGAAAATGACAAGACAGTTTAGGAGAATCAGATACACCCTGAAGACATACTGTTGAGTGAAAAAGAAGGTAAGTTGTAGAATATCTCCAGTATGATCCCATGGATGTGTATAAAAAAGAAAACATATCTTCTGGTCTGAAATATGTACGTTAATTCATAGATAAAGGTCTAGAAATAATAGAATGGTTAACAATGTTATTTCTGAGAATAAAGTAGGATTGTGGGGCTTAGGGTGATGAGAGCTGTTCACTTTTTACTCTAGGCTTCTATGTTTGGGCATTTTATAAAAACGTCATGGTTTCCTTTTGTAATTATAAAATCCAGAATTATTGGAGAGGAAAAGATGTGTGACAAGGAGAAACTGGTGCACAAGGTGGGATTTGAGGTCAGGAGAAGGAAGATAGGCATTTTGGGCTGGTGAGTTCTGGCAGTTAACACAACCAGATGTACTCTTGATATTTTGTAAATGGTGATTTGGGGCTTTCGTAGTGTTTTCAAGACACATGTATACATTTATATATGTGTACTACATACAAACAGTGCGTTTATGTATTAATATATGTTATATACAAAAGGTATATATATGTGTGTGTGTGTGTGTATATATGCCTCCAGAAACAATATATGTCATTTGCAAAAGATATATATATATATACAACGCTACAGCTGACCCTTCAACAGTGCAGGGGTTAGGGACACTAACACCCTGTGCAGCTGAAAATCTGCACACAACTTTTGACTCCCCCAAACTTAACACTACTTATAACCTACTGTTAACCGCAGCCTTACTGATAACATAAACAGTTGATTAACACATATGTTGTATGTTAGTGTATAATACTATATACTGCATTCTTACAATAAAGCAGAGAAAAGAAAATGTCATTAAGAAAACCATAAGGAAGAGAGAATATATTTACTGTTCATTAAGTGGAAATAGATCATCATAAAGGTCTTCATCCTTGTCCTCTCATGTTGAGTAGACTGAAGAGGAGGAGGAAAAAGAGGCATTAGTCTTGTTGCCTCATGGTGACAAATATGGAAGAAAATCCACGTTAGTGGATCCACAAAGTTCAAATCCATGTTGTTCAAGGGTCAATTGTGTGTGCGTGTGTGTGTGTGCGTGCGTGTGTATGTAAATTGTACATATAATCTTTATTACTCGAAAAGGTATAAACTAGAATATAGGGCCCCCAAATAAAGAAATCTCAAGCACTCTTGAGACTCAAAGTCTCAAAAACTTTATTTTGGTCTACTGAACTTTTATTATTGGGTGAGAACAATTTCATGTTTTAGGAAACATGGATTCACTTCTATTCCTATATGAGTAATTTTGCCCCATTAATAGAACAGTTATATCTGCCACAGAAGTCTTTTCTCTAGCTCTTTTTTTTTTTTTTTTTTTTT
>NW_016823925.1:969481-974210 GCF_001698545.2 Rhinopithecus bieti | reverse complement strand
TTTTTTTTTTTTTTTTTTTTTTTTTTGAGATGGAGTCTCGCTGTCTTCCAGGCTGGAGTGCAGTGGCAAGATCTTGTCTCACTGCAACCTCTGCCTCCCAGGTTCAAGCGATTCTCCTGCCTCAGCCTCCTGAGTAGCTGGGATTATAGGCGCCTGCCACCACGTCCAGCTAATTTTTGTATTTTTAGTAGAGGTGGGGTTTCACCATGTTGGTCAGGCTGGTCTCGAACTCCTGACCTCAGGTTATCCACCCACCTCAGCCTCCCAAAGTGCTGGGATTACAGGCGTAAGCCACTGCACCCGGCCTTTTCTCTAGCTCTTAACTTTGTCTCCATTTTGTTGGATTTGTTCTTTCAATTCGTAAACATTTATTGAAACCTCATATGCAGCTCTAGGTATGGGGCATGCTACCCAACAGGGAACAGACAAGGCCCCTCCTCTCATGAAGCTTATAGTTAGGTGGGAGTGGGGGGAGAATGGTGGTAATGAACTAAAAAATAGCAGGAAGTGAGCACCTCTGTGACGAAAACTCAGTGTTTATGGCCATGTGAGAGGTAATGATGGGGGAAGTACCTGAAGAAGAAAGGTGGTTAGAAAAGATATCTTTGAGGAAGTAATTTACAAATCAGGGCATTCACAACAGGAAAGAGCCAAATGTGTGATCATCTGGGGGAGGAGCATTTCAGAAAGAGGAGACATAAAACAGCATTCCTAGGGTTAGAAGGAGCCTATAGGGTTCAAGAGCTTGCAGTGTGGTTGGGGCTTTTGGAGGCTGGATGAAGATTAATGAGAGAGGTTTACAGGGACAGCATCATGTCAGGCCTTGAGGGCAAGGTAAGGAGTCTGGATTTTATTCCAGATTTGATGAGAAGCCTTTGGGGGATTTCGATTAGGGCAATGACATGATCTGATTTAGGTTTATAAAAGATCTCTCCGAACACCTCTTGATTGTAAATGGACAAGAGTGATCGCTTCTCATCCTTTTGGCTAAGATCAAGTGTAGTATCTGTTCTTATCAGTTTAGTATCTGATATGTCCTCTATCCGAGAACAAAATATTAAATGGATTTTTGGAGCAGGGACATGGACTAGGAGCTTGCTGTGTCCACTCCACACATCAACCTGGTATTGCCGTACCTCTAGGAACAGTGCACCCCTCTGGGTGTTAAAACATGGTGTTACTGGCTGGGCATGTTGGATCCCGCCTGTGATCCCAGCACTGGAAGGCTGAGGCAGGTGGATCACGAGGTCAGGAGTTCAAGACCAGCCTGGCCAACATGATGAAACCCCGTCTCTACTAAAAATACAAAAATTAGCTGGGTGTGGTGGCACACACCTGTAATCTCAGCTACTCGGGAGGCTGAGACAGAGAATTGCTTGAACCTGGGAGGCAGAGGTTGGAGTGAGCTGAGATTGTGCCACTGCACTCCAGCCTGGGCAAGAGTAACAGCAGGGAACCTATTGGGAAGCTATGGCTGCACGTCCAGGTGTGAGAAGACGGTAACTCAGACTAAGATGGCAGCTATAGCTATAAACTTGCTGATGGAATGAAGTTGGAGAGCTAAGGAAAGATAAAATCAGAAATGACTCCTAAGTTTCAGGCTTGGGCAATTGGGAGAGGGGGGAAAAGCAGGGAAGGAGCGGGTTTCAGGAGAAATGAGTGACTGTTTTGGATGTATCAGGTTGCAATGCCTACTGGACAAATGTCAAATAGGCAGTAAGATACGCTAGCCGGGAGATCGGAAATAGAGAGATACATGTAGGAGTTGTCTACATACACATCGATGGTATTTACAGCCCTGTAATTGACTCCAAAGTCTCACGTTCACCACTGTGCAGGGTGAATGTGGCATAGGCCACCCTTCTATCTCTAGGCCTTCCCCTGGCTCTTCTTACTTTTGCTGTTGAAAGTTGCTTTTAGCTTCACAATGCAAAGGGCAGTGGGAGAACAGAAAAGCAAAACATTTCCCGAGCCTGTAATTACAGTGACAAAGAGTGCTTCTTGTTTGTGTAGCTCTCAACATTTTAATCATTACCTCCTCACTAAAGCTAAAACCTGAGCTTAGAAGTGAGTGAGTTTTAAAGATGGATTCTAGATTCATACTGTGTTCTTTAAATATTATGAACTGAGAATACATTGATATTGATATTATAAGTATGAAAGGTAATATAAGTTACATGAAGCAAAGCCTTTAGTGCTATAGATCATCCCTCTGTTTTATGTACCACTTTGCCTACTTCATTGAAACACAAGAACAAACTAAATGAAAATAAGAACATATGGAAATGGCTGGGCGCAGAGAGGGCAAGGTGGGTGGATCACCTGAGGTCAGGAGATCGAAACCAGCCTGGCTAACATGGTGAAACCCCCTCCCTACTAAAAATACAGAAATCAGTCAGGCATGATGTGGTCACCTGTAATCCCAGCTACTCCGGAGGCTGAGGCACGAGAATAGCTTAAACCTGGGGGGTAGAGGTTGCAGTGAGCCGAGATCGCCCCACTGCACTCCAGCCTGGGTGACAGAGTGAGACTCTGTCTCCAAAAAAACAAAAAGAAAGTATGGAAATGTGTCTTTACTTCCAGATAGTATTCCTATCTTGGATTTGACATTTAATTTTATTAAAATAATTTTGATGCATGGATGTTTTACATTTTTATGGGATTTATCAGTTGATCCTTTGTGATTTCTTAATTTATGCTTTGAAAAATGTTTCCTATCCCAATGTCAAGCCTCTGTAGGTTTACTGCTAGTTTTATAGCTGATTTATTTATTTTTTGACTTATAAATCCAAGTGCAGTTTACTGTGTTGGATAGAACCAAGTACAGCCTTCTAAATTTTTTGGGTTTTGCCATCTCAAAGTAACTTGTAGCCAAAATACAATTGAATTCTTTCTTACTTATTTTGAATGATTCTTTGCTCATTGCAGAATAGCTCTCCAGACCCCCAGCTGGCCATGTGGTGAGTTCGGGGCCCAAATCAAGTCGCACCAGCAATCAGGGAACTCCCTCTATCTGTTTTGAATGGATGCACACCAGTCACAAGCCTGGAAAGATGGTGTCACAGTCTACAGTCAAGCAGGATTCTCCTGAGGACCCCTGGGAAGGGATCACCCATTACTCTGGCATTATTGATGGTTCGCCTGGACTCCTGAACACTGACCATCCTCCTTGCCAATTAGACATCAGGCTCATGAGGCACAAAGCTGCCTGGATCAACCCCCAGGATGTGCAGCAACAGCTGCAGGACTTGCAACCTCAGGTGCCAGCAGCCGGGAACAGTGGGACCCATTTTGTGACAGATGCTGCCTCTCCCTCAGGCCCTTCACCTTCGTGCCTCAGGGACTCCCTGGCAGAGACAACATTGTCTGAGGCTACTACAGACTCCACTGGCAGCGCTTCTCCCCATGGCTCGAGGGAAAAGAGTAGCAGGTTCTCTCTGTCCTCAACAGAAGTACACATGGCCCGCCCAGGATACTGTCATCAAGTGTCTCTGCCCACAAGCCCTAGGATTTTGGTCACCTCCCCATATCCTGAGACTGACAGTGCTTTTTTTGAGCCTTCCCACCTGACATCTGCTGCTGCTGAAGGTAATTTTAGTAGGTGACTAGGTGACCTCCCTCATTCCTCTCTGTTCACACCCTTGCTTTACCTTGCTCTAAAGCCTGCCATATTGTCTTCCCCATGGGAGAAAAGTTCATGGGTTTCCACTTTGACCAGATGCCAGTGCATTGCCTCATTTAATATTGTCAGCAGCCTGGCCAGCTGGGTGGTCACAACAGGTGAAATCCAGTATTGGCTTTCTCCTTCGACTGCAGAGAATTGTTACCTTTTTAGCTTAATGTAGTTGATAATCAATGCCATGTGCCATCTTTAAGCTGGTGTCTGCCTTCAGGAACTTAGAGTTCATGAAATTGTCTGCAAGGGAGAGCATCAGAAGCACTCTCAAGTCAGTGTGGGGGTTGGAGGTGTTTCCAGACAGTCACAGAGGGCTCCATTTCACACCAGTACCTAGTAGGTGGTGAACTCACTTCACTTGTTATATTTATCTGTATAGAGTCTGACAGGAAAATAGGAAGATTTTAAAACAATAACCACAGTACCCCCCGACGACTATACCAAACCCCTTTTTATTAAAATAAGGGCTCTCACTGCCATGAAGTAATGTACATATCCCTAAGACCCTAAAATTCCTAAAACTTGGATATCCGTGCAAAGTGCTACTCAAGAATCAATAAGTTAGCTATTACTGTTATCATCTGTGACATGTTTATTTCATTTTTAAATATTTATGTTATAGTCACACTTGTCATTATCAATTTACATTTCTGTTAGAACCCTAGTACAAATAATTAATGAAGCTTTTCTTTCCAAACAATTTAAAAGTCATCAGTCTGCCTGCTGCCTGCCTATTTCTCTATATGTTTATTTCTCACTAGCAGGAGCTCATCTTTGTTATTCGTTCTTTAGGAATGTTCTTTGGAAATGTTTGGGCAATCAAAGATGATGATACTCTTTAACACATTTATTCATTGCTTAAGAAGAACACATTTTGGACAATCTTTCAATGGTTAATTTTGAGATAAGGACCAAGTGTAAGTGAAATGACAAGACTGATGACCTTTTTTTTTTCTCTTTTTTTGCTCACTTGCTTGGATAGTTCTAAGATGTAAAAGTGACTTGCAAATTTAGTAATGGCTAAGTGAGAATTTTTTTTTTTTTTTTTTTTTT
>NW_016823925.1:956769-968774 GCF_001698545.2 Rhinopithecus bieti | reverse complement strand
AAAAAAACTCACAGAATGTTTTGAGAATATCTCTTAGACTCAGAGAGGGGATTCATTCTATAAGACTAAGAAAAAGAAGCCCTGAGTGATCGGGTTTTTTTCTTTCTCTGGTGTGGAGGCAGCAATAGGGAAAAGAGCCATTGGCCACTAAGATGTGGATATTCCTATGACCGCTGCATCTCAGATGGCAGCAAAAGGGTTTTGTTTTGTTTTGTTTTGTTTTTGGGAAAATACTTTAGGGAAAGACTGCCTGCATCTGTAAGCATTTCTTGAGACTGTAGGAAGGGATTCCACAGTTTCTTTGGTTTGCGTAGGAACTACACGTTCACCTGCCTTTATCTCCTTAATGTCCTGATAAATATCTCAATTTCAGGGCTGAGAGCATTTTGATGCAGCGGCACAGCCGGTGAATGGACAGCTGGAACTGGAATCTACTCTGTTTCAATTCTTCTCTGTGTTCTTTCCTCTATACTCAGAGTCTGCAAACTATGACCTAGGGACCAAATCCTGCCAGCTTCCTGTTTTTATAAATGAATTTCTCTTTTGTCTATAGCTGCTTTCTCATTACAGTGGCAGAATAGGGTAGTTGAAACAGATACTGTATGGCCCTCAGATCCTCCAATATATACCACCTAGCCCTTTATAGAAAAAGTTTGCCAACCCATAGCTTCTGAAGCTAAGAAGTCCAAGTTTTTCCATGCAACAACTACTTTCTTGAACATGAAGCAAGGGATTTGAATGATCCTGCTTGCAACTCCATCACGCTGAGAGCTGTGTCACCACCATGTGCAGCATTTTGTTCTAATTTAGCAGGTTGGGACATCTCAGCTCTTGACACAGAAAATTTTGCTTTAAATGCTGCAGTAAGAAATCACATGACAGAAAAAACGTTCATTTTGATGGTGGTCATTGCCAGTAATGGAGTGGCTAAGGGTGCAGGAATGGATGTGTCAGCAGAATATACCTTCTGCAGTTTGTTGGTTTTGACTGGAAGAAGACTATCTTAGAGAAGTAATGCTGACCTTTTTTTGGATGGATTTTATTTCTCTAGACAGGAGGTTTAGGGCTGGGTGCAGTGGCTCATGCCTGTAATTTCAGCACTTTGGGAGGCTGAGGTGGAAGGGTAACTTGAGCCCAGTAATTTGAAACCAGCCTGGGCAGCCTAATGAGACCCCCATCTCTGCAAACAAAATTTAGAAAATTAGCTGGGCATGGTGGCACCTGTAGTCTCAGCTGCTAGGGAGACTGAGGTGGAAGAATCGCTTGAGCCCAGGAGGTTGAAGCCGCACTAAACTGTGATCACGCCACTGCACTCTAGCCTGGGTGACAGAGCGAGATATTGTCTCAAAAGAAGAAGAAAAAAAGGAAGTTTAAGGTCAATCACAATGAGTTAGAGAAGCGATCTCATAATCCTTAGGACCCTGCTTCTGGGCTGTGGCTTCTCACCCTACCCCAGTCCCTACTGGGATTTCCCAGGACCATATTCTCTTTCTACCCTTTTCCCCATTGGTCTCCTCCACTCCGGTGGCTGAGGATACCTCCCAGTTGCTCCAACGCCTCTCCTAGAAATGACCATCATTAAAGCAATATCTGCAAGACCTGCCATGGGAAAGATCTTTCTTTTTCTGTCATCTTAATTTATTCTAGAATTGTACTTATTGTTTTTTTACATTATTTAAAAGCCGCTTCCTAGAATTGTTTTATTTTATTAGGTAATCTTTAAACTCCCTTTTCTCCATTTTTTAATAATTTGCTATATTGGCAGGTGCTGTTCAAGTCAGTAGAAGAACCATTTCTTTGAATTCCTTCTCACCAGAAGTATTTGTGCTGCCTGTTGATGTAGAAAAGGTGAGTGCTGTCTTCTTTCTTTTTAACCATAGAGTCTTAATCCTTTAGATAATGTTGTTGTGATTTAATCTGGAAACTTCAATTTGATGAAGCATTACAAATAGGTTTCCTTTCAGCATTTCATTGATAGAGACTGCCAGAAACATAAGCTAAGAAGGGTTCCAAGGCAGTGCCTGTGCTCAGCTGGAAAGTTTTCTGTGATTGATGAATGATGTCTGGCTTAGGCTTCCCCCAACCTAAGGTTTTATATAACAAGAAATCCAACTTGAGTTGTCTGTTGATTACAGTAAGCCAAATGTACGGCTCTGGACAACGTGTGCTGTAAGTCATAGAGTGACCTATGACAACTCAGTTAAATAAATATTTATGTTGATATGCATTAATTCCACTTAAATAGAGCACCTTGATTTTTCAAATCTAATATACCCTCTATGAAAAAAAGTTGATTATGCTTGTATTTTAATTGATTTCTTTTTCTGCAGGAAAATGCCCACTTTCATGTTGCAGATATGATTATATCAGCAATGGAGAAAATGAAGTGTAACATTCTGAGTCAACAGCAGACAGAGAACTGGAGTAAAGAAGAAGCCAGTGGATTACTTGGGAGTGATCAGCCTGACTCTGACGTGACTTTTGATACCAACATAAAGCAAGAGTCTGGGTCTTCCACTTCTTCATACAGTGGCTATGAAGGCAAGTTGGGCAAGTATGAGAAAGCTGTATGTTATGTGTTTCACATATATCTCCTATGTAATTCCCCTTTATCCACGGGGCATATTCCAAGATCCCCAGTGGTAAGCCTGAAACCTCAAATAGTACCAAACCCTACATACACTGCTTTTTTTTTTGTTCTTGTAACCAAGAGGGTTACTAAGTGACTAGTGGGTGAGTAGTATATACAGTGTGGTATGCTGGACAAAGGATGATTCATGTTCCAGAGGGGACATGGCAAGACAGTGTGACACTTCATCATCCTACTCAGGATGGTGCACAATTTAAAACTTAAGAATTGTTCATTTCTGGAACTTTTCATTGAATATTTTTGGATCACTTGACTGTAGGTGACTAAAACCACGGGAAGAGAAACTGCAGATAAAGGAGGACACATGTATGTCTTTAAATCCTTTGTCTAAAAACGTCTTGAGTAACCTCTGTAATCCTCACCATTTCTGCTGTCTTGGGTCAGGATTGGTTATCATGCTCCATTCAGTTGTCAAATCCTATGGGTTTTTGTTTGTTTTTTTGTTTTGTTTTGTTTTTTGTTTTAATCTTGGACTTCATCCTACTTTCCTTTCTTTTTTTTTTTTTGAGATGGAGTCTCGCTCTGTCGCCCAGGCTGGAGTGCAGTGGCCGGATCTCAGCTCACTGCAAGCTCCGCCTCCCGGGTCCACGCCATTCTCCTGCCTCAGCCTCCCGAGTAGCTGGGACTACAGGCGCCACCACCTCGCCCGGCTAGTTTTTTGTATTTTTTATAGTAGAGACGGGGTTTCACCATGTTAGCCAGGATGGTCTCGATCTCCTGACCTCGTGATCCGCCCGTCTCGGCCTCCCACAGTGCTGGGATTACAGGCTTGAGCCACCGTGCCCGGCCGATCCTACTTTTCTTTTGCACTGGAAATAAAAGTGGCTGATGTCTCCTCTTCCTTTGTTTTCTGTCACGTGGCATTCTCCTGGCTCTTCTTACACCATCTTTCCTTTTCCAACGCCTCTTCTTTTTTTCATTCAGTAATGAGCCTGTGTCATGCTAGGTGCTGAGCATCAGCAGTACACAGCGTGTGCTCCTTCCTTCAAGGAGCCTGCATGCTGGAGCACGGGACCGGGAAGCCCTGTGGGGTAACTTGTAGAACAGAGGCGAGGACCCGGCACAGTGCATCACCGTCACTGAGGAGGAGCGGCTCGGCTCATTCTGGGACCCAGGGGTTCTTCCCCGAGGGACGAGTGCCTAAGCTGTTAGCTCATGTTAGGGTTTGCTACTTTCTTACCATTTCCTAAGTCCTGCCTCCAGTCCTATATTCTTTTTTTAAATCTGTATTTGCTTCCTGGCATATTTAACCTACTCTACACCTTCAATTATCACCTTCAGTTATTCCTTCTCAGCTGTTATCTCCCACATCTGTGTTTTCAGTCCTGGACATCTCTTCTAAGTGCTTACTGTCTATGGCTGGAGACTTGTCCGTCTGGCTGACCCCGCAGGACCTCTGACTTAATACTTCATTTCTGGGTGACTTAAAATGCTTCATTTTATTCATTGTTGATTTTGTTCACTGCAACATAAAGGTGGGCATAGTTAACCTATAACTTAACATGTCTAAACTAGTCATTTCTCCATCACTCCCTCACAATCCCCTTTCTTCCAAAGAAAACCACTAAAGCTTGTTTTTCTTCTTGGCTTCCTTTACTACACGTTAATCAGGAATATTCAATAACAAAGGAAGAACTCACTCCATATGTTGTGTAGCATAATGCCTGGCCCAGAATAGGTGTATGATCAAATGCCTGTTGAATGCACTAACTGGCTCAAATTAAAAGGGTGTTTTGTCTTAAGATACAGAACATTCTCACTGAACCCAGTTGTGGAAAATATATCTGGGACATATATGACCAGTATAGACATAACTCCAGTGTCTATCTTTTCACGGACTTTGAGCCTCTCACCTCTTCTTTTTCTAGCAATTGCTTCATTCTTTTTCTGTAGCCTACCTACTTCTACCCACCCCTGGCATCTAGTTTCAGCTCTGCAGTCTTCCTGACCACTCAGCCAGGTCCTCACAGCTCAACAACTCAGTTTTGCAGAACCCTCAGTCCAGATCCCAGGACAGAGCACCTGATGGGCCTTGCCTTGTTTGGATGTCCATGACTGGTTGGTCAGATGCAGCCAGGGGGGTGGGGGAATGTGATATGGACGATCATGCCTTCTGAGGCTACCAGTAGGGAGAAAATGAATATGGATGGAGAAGAAGTAATTCCTGTTTTAGTACACTGGGCTCTATCTTGAACTCTTTCTTCTTCCTTGGTCTTGTGCTCCTGTCCCGTTTCTAGTTAGTGAACAAATCAATCCTGACTTCTCAGTCATAATCACTTCTCTTCCATCCATTTCCTATTTCTATCCCTTACCTGGCCTGCTGCAGTAGCCTTCTGGCTAGTCATTTTGTAAGAACTACAATTTAGTTCTTCAATACTGATTTGGTTTAATTTTCTCTCTTTACTTTCAACTTGTTTCCCCTAGTTTATCCTGCACATATCTGTCTTCCTGGATCACAACTTCTTGTCCTCTATAATGGCTTGCTGACCTTGTGCCACATTTTATTCTAGAATTTTTAGCCTTGTGGCATCTGGCTGCTTCCTGTCTTTTAAACAGGAATCTCCTGCCATTCCCCTTGGCTGGATGGTGAGCTGTAGTTGAACTAGACTGTGTACAGTTGCTGGCAGACATTTCTCCCTATGGCTTTGGGAAGGATGTCCTGAAATGTGGGTTCCCCCAGTAACCACACATCAGGTCTTTCATCCTTCCCATCCTTCAGAAGCAATCTCCTGCCACTCTCACTGTGACATGCTCCCTGGTTTGTATCCCAGGGGAGGGGCACCATCCGTGTGGAATGAAACACAGGTTTTGCTCCAGAATGCTCCAGCCATCTACATGCATGGCTTTCTCTGGAGTTGTGTAGTGCAGAGCTCTGCCTCAGAACTTCTCAAGGCCCATGCAATGCAACTGTGTTTTGTGTGTATGTGTGGTTTAGGTCTATTAGTATATCAGCTTCCTCATGGGATTTTTTTTTTTTTTTTTTTTTTTGAGTTGGAGTCTTGCTCTGTTGCCCAGGCTGGAGTGGAGTGGTGTGATCTCGGCTCACGGCAACCTCCACCTCCCACATTCAAACCATTCTTCTGCCTCAGCCCCCCAAATAGCTGGGATTACAGGCACACACCATCACACCCAGCTGATTTTTGTATTTTTAGTAGAGACAAGCTTTCACCATGTTGGCCAGGCTGGTCTCGAACTCCTGACCTCAGGTGATCCACTTACCTCGGCCTCCCAAAGTGCTGGGATTACAGGTGTGAGCCATCACATCCAGCCCTTCGTGAGATTTTAAACTCTTAGATGGATGAGAAATTGTCGTGTTCATATTTGTGTTTAGTATAATGCCTTGTCTGAAATAGGTATTTTTATAAATAGTGGTTGCATAGAAATTGATGGTAGCTGAAACTTTAAGAAAACATGAATAAATATGAATATGTTAAATGAAAATTAACATTTCTGTCCTCCAAATATAAATATTTATCTTGTATTAAGTATTTCTCTTGTGACATTTGTGGCAATAGATGTTCCTCCATGAGGTGGGTTGGTATTACTCAAACTGCCAGTTGGTCCTGAGAACATTAAAAAAGAAACAAACAAGAGTAGAAAGTATCAGAGTGCATCTTGCTGAGGGTGAGCAATGTTTCCCGAAAGCTTTTTGTTTTTTTATCAAACATATTATTGTGTCTGTACTGAGTCACAATGTAAATTGTATGTTACTGTGGATGATGGGCAAAAGACAGTGAAAAACACAGATGTGCGCTCTTACCCCCATTCTGCCCATGAGGAAACTGCAGCTGGAAGCGGTGGTTGTCCATAGTCATCCAGCTAGAACTGGTTCTTAAAGTCAGCCAGCCTACTGCAAAACCCTTCATATAACTTCTTCTTTTTTTTTTTTTTGAGACGGAGTCTCTCTCTGTCACCTAGGCTGGAATGCAGTGGCACAGTCTCAGCTCACTGCAACCTCTGCCTCCCAGGTTCAAGCGATTCTGCAGCCTCAGCCTCCCGAGTAGCTGGGACTACAGGTATCTGCAAACACGCCTGGCTAATTTTTTTTTTTGTATTTTTAGTACAGACGGGATTTCACCATGTTGGCCAGGCTGGTCTCAAGAAACCTGCAGGCACAGCTACAGGTTTCTGTGATATCATTAAAATCTCCAAGCTCTGTGGGAAAATGAAAGAGTGGTGAGGTTGTTTAGTCTGTTTCATTTCATCGCAGTCCATTTCATAAGAACACTAAAATCACTCCCTGCATCTCAGAAACAGCAAATTATTGATCCACCTGCCTCAGCCTCCCAAAGTGCTGGAATTGCAGGCATGAGCCACCATGCCCAGCCCACATAACTTCTATGCAAACTATGGGCTAGACTATTTCCCTAAACAACTGTGTTCATTTTTCTGTGTTTCTCTCCTATGTTTATTCAAATGAAGACAGTTTTACAAATTAATATTTACAATGATTATATAATTATATTAACAATATAATTAATCATAATATTATTAATACTATTATTACCAGTATTAATAGTATTAATACTATTCATACTAATAGTATTAATAATCATGTTGCTTTAGTTTTCACTTTTTTTTTTTTTTTGAGACAGGGTCTTACTCTGTCACCTAGGCTGGACTGCAGTGGCATGATTTCAGCACACTGCAATCTCTGCCTTGCAGGCTCAAGTGATCCTCCCACCTCAGTCTTTTGAGCAGCTGGGACTACAGGCACAGGCCGGGCCACCACACTGGGCTAATTTTTTTGTATTTTTTGTAGAGACAGTGTTCTGCCAGGTTGCCCAGGCTGGACTTGAACTCCTGGGCTCAAGTGATTCTCCGACCGCAGCTTCCTGAGTAGCTGGGACTACAAGAACACTCCACTGCCCCAGGCAGATTTACATTTTTAAATGATAGTATTTAATCGTGTGATTTGCAAAATCAATTTCCTATTATTAAACGTTTAGGTGCTTTCAGTGTTTTAATATTTTAAAACATTGGATGTACTGCAAATAGCTTCTTTGTGATGAAAGCCTTCCGAGTAGCTGGGACTACAGGCACTTAATCATAGTGAATGCAAAAAGAACACACAAACAGTTCCCTAATTTTTTAATTCTTTAAGTTGAAATGTTTAATTCTCTTAAACTTTTAGCCCTCTTCATTTCCCAATTTCTATTTAGTTGGGTGTTGCAGGTTGTACAGTTTTTCTTCTTATTGGTAAAAACCTCCTTCCTTTCTTTGTCTAGGTTGTGCTGTGTTACAGGTCAGCCCAGTGACTGAAACACGTACTTACCATGATGTGAAAGAGATTTGCCAATGCGACATTGATGAATTTGTTATTTTAGGTAAGATTTGGAAACTACTTGGATGTGACTGGCTGCCTCCCCAATCCCGTCTGTATACACATACTAACAAACATCACACACAATACTACGCTACAGTGGCATTCAAATCAACTTCTTCCGAAATCAGATTATGTCCCTGATATATATATTTATATATATCTATATATTTTGTATACTATCTATATTTTGTTATATATATTTTACGTAGTATATTCATATATATACATTTTATATATATATTTTATATACCTATATGGATGTTCTTGTTTCAAATGTCTGGATAGCTAATCTCCCATCTCACTTGTAGAGTTGAATGAAAAAGCAGATTTTCATTATGGTCTGATATCTCTTTGGCCTCTCAGTTATATTTTGGCGAAATTTCAGATGAAATCCCATCTTTGATCATTATCTGTGCTCTCATTATCTGTTCTGTCCATTTCTCAGAACGTGAAGCATGGAGATGCTGAATAATTTGCTCTTTCTGAGATGCAGGGAGTGATTTTAGTGTTCTTATAAAATGGACTGCGATGAAATGAAACAGACTAAATGACCTCACCACTCTTTCTTTTATTTTCCCACAGAGCTTGGAGATTTTAATGATATCACAGAAACCTGTAGCTGTTCCTGCAGCTCCTCTAAGAGGTATCTGTCTTCTGTGCGCAGTGCACATAGACCCTTGGGCTGTCACCTCTGAGGCAGTGTGAACACTAGGCCTCTGACATTCTGGGCCCACTTCAACTAGTTCCAGTGATTTGTTCCCACGAATCTAGGAGATTACCACCTAGAAATGAAACAATCACCCCCAAAGTTTTTATAGTGTTTTACAATATATAAAAGGCTTTTGTATGCATTTTCATTTAATCCTCATTCCAGTTAAACAGGCTGGGTGAATTTTATATATGCATGTGTGTGTATATTTATGATTTTTGTTCTTGTTGTTTTTGAGACCGAGTTGTGCTCTTGTCACCCAGGGTAGAGTGCAATGGCCTGATCTCAGCTCACTGCAACCTCCGCCTTCTGGGTTCAGGCAATTCTCCTGCCTCAGCCTCCTGAATAGCTGGGATTACAGACGCCTGCCACCACACCTGGTTAATTTTTTTTTGTATTTTTAGTAAAGACGTGGTTTCACTATGTTTACCAGGCTCATCTTGAACTCCTGACCTCAGGTGATCCGCCCGCCTCAGCCTCCCAAAGTTCTGGGATTACAGGCATGAGCCACCGCGCCCAACCATGTATTTATGTATTTTTAAACCTAATTTTATAGACATAAAAATTGAGACTCATATAGGATGTGCTTCAGGACGCGAAGGCTGTGAGGTAGAAGCAGGGCTTGAATGCAGGTCTTCTGACTCTAAAACCGGTGCTCCTTCACCACACCTCTAAGTCTTAGTGCCCTCAGTAAATAAAAGATGCTTTATTTATTGAACATGGAGGAGCTATGTTGAGTAAGATACCTGGTGCGTGATTGATGCGTCATCTCATACAACAGCCTCTTCTGAGTTTTGGGGGCTGGGAAGAACAGTTGAAAACCTCAGGAAGACCCTGAACATACTCCTCATGAATATAATTTTCCGGTTTTTGCATCTCTTACATTTCAGTGTCACTTATGAGCCAGAGTTCAATTCTGCTGAACTATTAGCCAAAGAGCTGTACCGCGTGTTCCGGAAGTGCTGGATACTGTCACTAGTTAATTCTCAGCTGGCAGGTTCCCTGAGTGCAGCTGGCTCAATAGTAAGTATCAAAAAACATTGACCTTGAATTGAAAGTTCCTAAATCCTCATTTTGCCTGCCCTGTTCACTTTAAACATTTGTGTTTCCTTGTATGGTCATTGGATATTAGGGGAGACTCAAAATGAATGAGGAAACTGGCATGTATTGAGTACTTATTGTGCACCACAGACTGCTCAGCAGTCCACATTATTTTATTTTATTTATAATTTTTTTTGAGATGGATTCTTGCTCTGTCGCTCAGGCTGGAGTGCATTGGCACGATCTCAGCTCACTGCAACCTCCGCCTCCTGGGTTCAAGCGATTTTCCTGCCTCAACCTCCCAAGTAGCTGGGACTATAGGTACCTGCTACCATGCCCAGCTAACTTTTTGTATTTTTAGTAGAGACAGGGTTTCACCATGCTGGCCAGGATGGTTTCCAACACCTTACCTCAAGTGATCTGCCCACCTTGGCCTCTCAAAGTGCTAGGATTATAGGCCTGAGCCACTATGCCCAGCCAGCAGTCCACATTTTAATCCTCGTAAGTATCCTATTAGGTAGAGGCTGTCCTTATTTTTATTTTAAGTGGTGGGCCCAGTCTCCCAGCAGGGCTGGTCAGCCGTGAAGCAGGAGTCATGACCAGGCTGCCTCACTGGAAAGTATATGTTGGTTCCCTCATGGAACACACTGCTCACTGCTGTCAGAGAGCAGCCAGCCTTCTCGGGGTAGAGAATATTATGACAAAGGCTAAAATAGGGGTAGGGAAAATGCCCTCCAAGTGCAGAGGAGGGCGTGTTTAATTTTACCAAAGGAACTTAGGAAGGCTGATTGCAGATTTCAGAACTTGAGCTAAGTATTGGGCTGGCCAGAACTGTGGCAGGTAGAAAGGTTGGGGGAGGACATTCTTGGCAAAGGGGAGCTGCAGCAAAAGCAGAGGGGCATGCTATGCTCTTGAGCAGAGTGATTTGGTGCGGTTGGATAATACCCGTTTGTGAGTATTTGTGTGTGAGAGGTTGTTCTTTATGGAAATAAGGTTTGAATGATGGTAGCCAAATTGTGGAGGATGTAGAATGCTAATTTGAGAAGTTTGGATTTAATTTAATTTAATTTATTTATTTTTTGAGGTGGAGTCTCACTCTGTTGCCCAGGCTGGAGTGCAGTGGCACAAGCTTGGCTCACTGCAACCTCCACCTCCAGGGTTCAAGCAGTTTCTGACTAACTTTTGTATTTTTAGTAGAGATGGGTTTTCACTATGTTGGCCAGGCTGGTCTCGAACTCCTGACCTCAAGTGATCCGCCCATCTCAGTCTCCCAAAGTGCTAGGATCACAGGCGTGAGCCACTGTACCCGGCTGAGAAGTTTGGTTTTTAAATGACAGTAGGAAGGTCCAATGGTTTGGGGGGAGGCACTGAACATTTATAAGCAAGGGGAATGGTCTTAATAGAGCTGTTTCTGGGGAAGACTAATAATGATAGGGGTTCTGATTGGTAGCATTTGTCAGTCTGTTGACTAAGAGGGTAAGACTTCTGCTATTCGTAAATGCATTCCAGGTCAAAATGACCTACTTACAGTAAATTTGAAGTCTGGAAATAAATGAACTAAAAATACTAAGAAAAGTGATCTCATCTGGGTGGTGTTTAAAGTTAAAAGGACTATTAATTTTTCATGGTAAATTTTACTGTTGGAAATACATTTAGGTGTTCCTTTAATTTAAATTCTTTGAAATATGCTTAAGTTGTTCCTAAATCATTTTATGTCTTATGCAGGTTGTAAATGAAGAGCGTGTCCGAAAAAACTTTGAATCCAGTATGAATGTTGTACAAGAAATTAAATTTAAGTCTAGGATCAGAGGGACTGAAGACTGGGCTCCTCCTAGATTTCAAATCATATTTAATATTCATCCACCACTCAAGTAAGTATGGGCTGCTGCTTGGGCCTCCAATCCATTTAAATCACATTGTAACAGATCCCACCTGACGCTGTATGGCAGTAGGTGAAAAAATACATATGCTAAAGAACACAGGAAAATTTGTTTTAGGGAAAGGAAAGTTGGCTGTATTTTCTGGCTTAGGTTTTTTTTTTTCCCTCTTGTTTACCATGGACTTTTGGGGCCTCTATAAGTTTTGACAGGTTGAGAATTCAACTATGCAAGCCTAATTGTAAATATTACATAGCAACTCACAATTAAATAGGCTTAAAGGAGATTTTAAAAGTGGCTAATATCAAAACTTAAAATTATATACAGTAATTTTTTAAAAATTTGTTTCCTTTTTGAAAAAGTTAGAGATGGGGTTTCACCATGTTGCCCAGGCTGGTGTTG
>NW_016823925.1:950668-954666 GCF_001698545.2 Rhinopithecus bieti | reverse complement strand
AGGTTGAGAATTCAACTATGCAAGCCTAATTGTAAATATTACATAGCAACTCACAATTAAATAGGCTTAAAGGAGATTTTTAAAAGTGGCTAATATCAAAACTTAAAAATTATATACAGTAATTTTTTAAAAATTTGTTTCCTTTTTGAAAAAGTTAGAGATGGGGTTTCACCATGTTGCCCAGGCTGGTGTTGGACTCCTGGGCTCAAGTGATCCACCCACCTCAGCCTCCCAAAGTGCTGGGATTACAGGTGTGAGTCACCTCGCCCAGCCTATGATAATTTTAAAAGACTGGACCACTTTATCTTCCAGAACAGTCAGTGTGAAATAAAAATGAATGAATAAACTTCTGAAAAAGGAACATTTAATCTCAGGGAAAGCACTTATAGTTAAAAAAAATGTTACAGAGACCAGGGAGTGGCTCACACCCGTCTGTAATCCCAGCACTTTGGGAGGCCTAGGCTAGGGTCGGGGATCACCTGATGTCGGGAGTTTGAGGCCAGCCTGGGCAACATGGTGAAACCCTCTCTCTACTAAAAATACAAAAATTAACTAGGCGTGGTGAGCGCAGGCCTGTAATCCCAGCTACCCAGGAGGCTGAGGAGCAAGAATTGCTTTAATCCAGGAGGCGGAGGTTGCAGTGAGCTGAAATTGCGCCACTGCACTCCAAGGGTGACAGAGCGAGACTCCATCTCAAAACCAACAAAAGAAATGTAACAGAATGTAAATAAAAATATGTTTGTTCTCTAAGAAGTAACAAAAGTTCTAAAAGACAAAACAACTAAGATTATGCAGAAAAGGAAATAAACCTATAAATTTAAAATAATAGTTTAATTGTAATTTGTTCTGAGAGTATAGGACAGATTATGGAAAAAGATTATACACAAAACATTTTAACCAAGTATAATTTTTCCATCCCTCTTGGTTTGTATTCAATTTGGTGTGCAAACCGCCAAACTTTACAAAGGGACTGGTGAGGGTTGTTGACTGTGTCCAAGGGACTGGAGAGGGGTTGACTCTGCCTCATGGAGATGCCTTATAGACTAGATATTTCTTTTGTTTTTCTTCTTTTGAGAGAATGCCAAGAAAATCTCTGGGGCTGCTTGGGCAGAATTCCCTCTCTAGGTGTTGTGAGGGGTCACTTTCCTTAGCCTGGGGTATCTTTTCTTTAGGGGTTTCCTAAGTCCTCGCTATGGCACCTGGGCAGAGATTTAGCATATTTTTACCTTGGCCATCTTTGCTGATCCTGAACTGTAATCACATTTTACAATTTCCATGGTATTTCCAAGTCACATGTAAAACTATGGCATAAACAGTTTAATAGAAAATCCCTCAAGCTGGGCTCAGTGGCTGATGCCTGTAATCCCAGCGCTTTGGGAGGCCAAGGTGGGCGGGATCTCCTGCGGTCAGGAGTTCAAGACCAGCCTGGCTAACATGGCAGAACCCCATCTCTACTAAAAATACAAAAATTAGCCGGGCATGGTGGTGCATGCCTGTGGTCCCAGCTACTTGGGAGGCTGAGGCAGGAGAACCACTTGAACCTGGGAGGTGAAGGTTGCAGTGAGCCGAGATTGCACCACTGCACTCCAGCCTGGGTGACAGAGTAAGACTACATCTCAAAAAACAAAAGAAAGAAAATCCCTCAATGGGATGGTATATCTCTTACCAGAAATGTTTGATTTGATTTCTTTGTCTTATATTACCTCTTATTCATCTAAATTTCTTTAGATCCATTTGTGAATTTCCCAAGTGCATCATCTTTTGGTGTATGGGCTCCCTGAACTATCTTCCTTGTGTAACTATCTTCCTTGTATAAAGGCTGGTTCTCTCTGGAGCTGGAACCCTATACATGGGCATTGAGACCCTCCCTAAAAACCCCTTGGGGTTATCAGTGACACTGACTTTTGCTTTGGTTTTAGCAGAAGCTTTTTGTTTTGTTTTGTTTTGTTTTTTGAGACAGAATCTCACTCTTTCACCCAGACTGGAGTGCAGTAGTGCAATCTCGGCTCACTGCAAGCTCTGCCTCCCAGGTTCACGCTGTTCTCCTGCCTCGGCCTCCCAAGTAGCTGGGACCACAGGCATCCACCACCACGCCTGGCTAATTTTTTTGTATTTTTAGTAGAGACGGAGTTTCACTGTGTTAGCCAGGATGGTCTAGATCTCCTGATCTCATGATCTGCCTGCCTCGGCCTCCCAAAGTGCTGGGATTACAGGCATGAGCCACTGCGCCTGGCCTAGCAGAAGCTTTTAAAGAGACGTAGCTTTAAGGCTGGGCACAGTGGCTCGTACCTGTAATTCTGGCACTTTGGGAGGCCGAAGTAGGAGGATGACTTGAGGCCAGGAGTTCGAGACCAGCGTGGGCAACATAGACCCTATCTCTACAAAAATAAATAATAAAGCCAAAAAAAAGCTAGCTGGGCATGGTGGCGTGTACCTATAGTCCTAGCTGTCTACACAGGAGGCTGAGGATTGCTTGAGCCGAGTCGAGGAGTTTGAGGCAGTCGTGAACCATGATCATGCCAGTGCCCTCCAGCCTGTGTGACAGAGCAAGACCCTGTCTCAGGAAAAAATAAAAATAAAAATTAGTTGTAGTTTTAAAAGACTCAGAGATTTCAACTAGAAAATTGTATTGAATAAATCTGTTTCTTTCCCAAATGAAAGGTGACAAAGTTAAGGCCCTTAGTTGAGAAAAGTATCACGATGGCCATTTCTTTTCTAATTAGTGAAAAATATTCCATTGGCCTTCTCTGAAATGTAACTAGTATCATTTTTTGTATTCAGGAGGGACCTTGTGGTAGCAGCCCAGAATTTTTTCTGTGCCGGCTGTGGAACTCCGATAGAGCCTAGTAAGTACGGATAATGGATCGCCTGCTTATTATGTGATGGCACGGTCAAGAATAGCAAAGTAGGGCAGCGCATTGCTTGTGTGAGAGACGCCTTTGATGAGAAGTTGTTATAAAGGCTTCACAGAAGTTGCCCTCTTTTTCATGAGGAGGCCATCATGACTGACAAGGCTGTGTGACCAACTAGGACCGAGGACACCAGGACCAGCCTCCTAGTTCTCTCCCTGTTGGGCATCAGCTCCAACCACGTGGCCTCCTGCTGCCCCTTCAAAATGCCAGGCTCACTTCTGACATATTTGCATTTGTGGTTTTCTCTCCCCCAAATGCTCTCCCTGCAGACACCCCCATGACTGATTCCTTTGCTTCTTTCACATTTTCACTCCAAAGCCATGAGGTCTTCCCTTGCTGCTCTATCTAAAATGCCTGTCTTGCCCCACTGCTGGTCACAAACAATCCCATGTACACTTTGTATTACCCAGCCTTATTTTTTTTCTTTATTTTCTTGCACAACATTTTCTTAGAAGCCCCTTCTTTTTATTCTTAGCACAGTCTTTGTAAAATAGTCTCTTATATTTTACTAATATGTCTTCTTATTATCTGTCTTCAACACTAGATTATAAGTTCTGTGAGGCCAGATGTATTGTCTGTTATATTTATTACTTTAGTCCCAGCTTCTAGAAGAGTGCCTGGCATGTAGTAGGTCCTCGAAAGATATTTGTTGAGTAAAGGAATGACTTACCAAGGAGCTAGCCAAACTTCTCTGAGGGAATTTGAGGAGGTAGCCTGAGAGGATCATTCCTGGGCCAACTGAGGCCTAGAAGATTAGACTTTCCTGGGCCAGGCACAGTGTCTCCCACCTGTAATCCCAGCACTTTGGGAGGCCGAGGTGGGCAGATCACCTGAGGTCAGGAGTTTGAGACCAGCCTGGCCAACATGGTGAAACCACATCTCTACTAAAATACAAAATACAAAAAAAAAAAAATAGCCAGGCATGGTGGCAGGCACCTGTAATCCCAGATACTCGGGAGGCTGAGACAGGAGAATTCTTTGAACCCAGGAGGCAGAGGTTGCAGTGAGTCAAGATCGCACTATTGCACTGCAGCCTGTGCGACAAAGTGAGACTCTGTCTCAAAAAAAAAAAAAAAAAAAAAAAAA
>NW_016823925.1:941936-950287 GCF_001698545.2 Rhinopithecus bieti | reverse complement strand
AAAAAAAAAAAAAAAAAAAAAAAAAAGTGCTCAGGCTTTCCTCAGTCAGAAATGCAAGTTTACCCCTTGAGACTGGGAATCACTTGTTTTGCTCTGATGGTACCTGTATGTCTGACCTGCAAAAGATTGGAAGGAGGAGCTTTGTGGCATGAGTTCCCTTAGCCTTTGATAGTCAGTATTTGAAGGAAAAAGACTATGAGGAGCTCCTATTTCAAGAGATAAAAATAGTAAGCAGGAATCGATCTGGGCTTCCTCTCCCACACTGGATGATAATGCCTGACGGGCATCACCATTGTTGCTGATTTTCTTTGAATGAGTCATTTTCCCAGCACATCTAGTGGGGAACATGTCTCTTTGGTTAACCACTGTATCCTGGCACTTCCATAAATACCTAATGCATGAGTCAGAAACTGTACACGTATGACTATCATTCCACCAACTTTTTGTTACTTCCCTAAGCTTGTTCAGGTATGGAGGTGTGTGTCTTGTTCAGGTATGGAGATGTGTGTCTGCACTTTTGTACATTGGCCTTGCCCTCAGGGAGCTTGCTTATCTTTTAGGGAAGATACACTCATCAGCCAAGTAAGTGTATGTAACAAAAGAGTCAAGAGTGCTGTGGGATTTACAGCAGGGGAACTTTGTCTGAGCTTGAGAAGCTGGGAGTAAGAGGTTTCATCAGAAACTGATTGCCCACAGAAGTAGCGGTGTTTGTCACGTGCAAAGGGCCTGCGGCAAGTAAAAGAAACCCTGTGTGAGCAGAGAGTAAGAATAGGAGGAGAAAACATGCCACAGAGGTAGGCGGAGCACAGATTGCAGACAGCATAGAAATAATTTTGGGCTTTTCCTGTTAACTTCCTCTAGCTTCTAGGATAAATTTTTTTAACTTTTGACTTTGAGTTAATTTTAGACTTACAGAAAAGTTGCAAAAATAGTAGAGAGAGTTCCTGTACACCCTTCACCCAGCTTCCTCTACTGCTAACATCTTACATAATCATAGTATAATTATTCAACCTGAGAAATTAGCATTGGGTACAGTCCTATTAATGAAACCCCAGGCTTTATTCAGATTTCACCAGGTTTTCAACAACGTCCTTTATCTGTTTTAGAATCCAATTCAGAATTCCATGTTGAATGTAGTTGTCATGTTTTCCTTAGTCTCCCTCAATTTCCACACGCCAAACATGACATTTTACCCTTTACTAGTTCAGTATGTCCCAACAATAAGGATAATAAACAAGTTATCACACCAAAAACATTAAAAACAGTTCTCTATATTATCTACTTCCTAGTGCTTGTTGTTCTTAAGGTATCATTTATGGCGATTTTTTTCCATCAAGATTGCAGACTTGATGTGTGCAATCAAGTTTCATACATCACATTTAGTCATTGTTTCTCTTTAGTTAGCTTTGTTCTAGAACTGCACTATGCAGTATGGTAGCCACTAGCCCATGTGGCTATTTAAAATTAAATTTAAATTAATTGAAATTAAGAATTCAGTTCCTCAGTCACACTAACTACATTTCAAGTACTCAATAGCCACATGTAACTCATGGCTACTGTATTGGACGGCACAGAGATAGAACATTTTCATCCTCATGGAAAGTTATACTGGACATCTCTGTCGTAGAATATTTCCCTTCCACCCTACCCCCTGACGCTGACTTTTCATAAAATGAGAACAATTGTGTTTTAGAGCAGGATTTCTCAACTGCAATACCATGGACTTTGTCGTGGGGGGTGTCCTGTGCACTATAGGATGTTTAGCAGCATCAGTAGATGCCAGAAGCAGCTCCCAGTGGCAACTGAAAATGGCTTCAGACATTTGCAAATGTCCCTTGGGAAGCAAAAATCACGCTTGGCCAAGAACCACTGGTTTAGGTCACTTTGTATTGTTCTGTTTTAGTTAAAGGACTTAGGAAACTAAAAAAGATGGGCATTAGTGTATTCTGTATTGATAGTATAACAGCATGTATTCAATAAAGTTTAATGAGTGAGTGAATGGATATTGAGTGTGTGTTGAGGAGTAGATGAAACTGTTTCTACCAGAAGCTCACAGGTGCCTAACCCTGAATTTCCCCCAGGAGCAGTGGTTCAGTATTGACTAATTCAGTGTTCATGGCAACTCTATAGAACATAACTATAATGAATAACAAAAAACAACTCTATTTGTTTGCTTTTAAACATCAACTGAGTGTGACCTGGGTCTGAGGGACAATTTGGACATGTGCAAAGGCATTAGTTCCCTCTCCCTTTCCCGCCATCGAATGCAGCAGAGGAGGAGTGGGACATGGTGGCTGTGGGCTGGAGCTTTGGCAGTCCAGGCTTGGGTTGGAATCCTGCGTGGCTACATACTGTTCGTGTGTCCCTACGTGTTGCGTAACTTCAGTGTCTTGTGCTTTCATCAATGAAATAGGGGAAATAACTGTCCCTTCTCACAGACTTTCGAGCATAGAATGACGTAGTAAACATAAAACATTGAACAGATCTGTGGCACAGAGTAAGTATTCAGTAAGATTCCTTTCTCTGGTCACTCCCAGCCAGGCCCTGTTTATTTTTTATTTTTATTTTTTTGAGATGGAGTTTCACTCTTGTTGCCCACCCAGGCTGGAGTGCAATGACACAATCTCGACTTACTGCAACCTCCACCTCCCGGGTTCAAGCAATTCTCCTGTCTCAGCCTCCCAAGTAGCAGGGATTACAAGCATGCACCACCACTCCAGTCTAATTTTGTATTTATAGTAGAGACAGGGTTTCTCTATGTTGGTCAGGCTGGTCTCGAATTTCCGACCTCAGGTGATCCACCTGCCTTGGCCTCCCAAAGTGCTGGGATTACAGGCATGAGCCACCACGCCCGGCCAGGCCTTGTTTATTTTTAAAGCCGTTATTTGGAAATGATCTTCAGAATCTACAGTGTACAGGTTCTACAGCAACTGCTTTCCCATTCATGATTTCATTAATCCTCCCAATATATGGCAACTAAGATTTGTGTTATGTTGTATGATATTTCAATTGCAAAGACATACATGACTCAAACTATGAATGATAAATATCAAACTTGGTTCATGTCAGAACCTAGTGTTGAGGGAGGGGCACATAGGAGACTTCAACTGACTTGTTTTCTTTGTGAAGCTGGGTGGTGAGCGCACAGGTATTTGTCGCATTTGTTTCTATACCTTTTGTTTGTTAGTGTATTTTATTAGAGACATTTCAAAAAGCGGTCAGTGAGTGTTTATTTTAGTAGGTTAAAAAGTGCGCTGGGCATGGTGGCTCACACCTGTAATCCCAGCACTTCGGGAGGCCAAGACGGGCGGATCACTTGAGGTCAGGAGTTTGAGACCAGCGTGGCCAACATGGTGAAACCCCATCTCTACTGAAAATACAAAAATTAGCCGGGCATAGTGGTGCGCCCTGTAGTCCCAGCTACTGGGGAGGCTGAGGCAGGAGAATCGCTTGAACCCAGGAGGGAGAGGTTGCAGTGAACCGAGATCATGCCACTGCACTCCAGCCTGGCAACAGAGTGAGACTCCTTCTCAAAAAAAAAAAAAAAAAAAAACTATAAAGAGCAAACACTTCTTCTTTCCCCTACCCTCCAGAAATAGTCACTGTTGGTGGAGATCTAGACAGTGCATATGTGTTTATGTGTATGTTTATATATATGTTCTTAAATAAAATTGAGATCACATTATACCTACTTGTAACTGGATGTCCACTTCCCATGCTCTTCCATGTACTTTATGGGCTGTGCGGCATTTCATGTTGAGTGCACCACACTTAATCAATTGCCTTTTGATGGACATTTTGGTTGCCACCCCTATTATAAATGTGCTGTAATGAATATCTTTTTATGTCACTGTGTGTACCTGTTAGCACTTCTGTCTGATGGAGTCACAGAAGCAGGATTACTGTTGCACATGTAAGAATTTAAGTCTATCACAAAAATGTCTTCCTATAAATTAGTTCTATCAGTGCTAGACGTAAGTGCTCTTCTCTAGATACTGCACCAGTTCTGGGTCTTCTAAATTTATGACAGGCTGAGTCAAAACAGAGTATCTCACTTTTCTTTTATTTCATTTCAATTTCATGTTATTATTTGTCATCAGTTTGTGACGGGATCTTACTCTGTTGCCCAGGCTGGAATGCAGTGGCATCATGGTGGCTCACTGTAGCCTCCACCTTCAAGCGATCCTCCTGCCTTAGCCTCCCAAGTAGCTAGGACTGCAGGCACACACCACATTGCCTGGCTAATTGTGTGTGTATGTGTGTGTGTGTGTGAAGATGGGGTCCCACTATGTTGTCCACGCTGGTCTTGGACTCCTGGGCTCAAGCAGTCCTCCTGTCTTGGCCTCCCAAAGTGCTGGGATTACCGGTATAAGCCACTGTACTCAGCCTCCCTTTTAAAATATGCATTTCTTTGTTTCTGAGATTGTTTTTCTCTGTTATCTGCATTTCTTCTTTCCATGAATTACCTATTCCCATCCTTTGTGCATTTTTGTATTTTTTTCTCATTGATTTATCAAGGGATCTTTATGATGCCGCTTCCTAACATTGTATATATACTGCTTCACAATTTATAGAGCACTTTTCATATGTGTAATATCACTCAATCCAGTTCTGAGTCACATTCTGTGGTCTCAAAACAGTTAGCCTAAAGAGATTACAACCTGCCTTCAATCTTCCTGCTCGTGAAAGGAGTCTGGACTCCCACCCAGATTTCCATATCCTAAAATGAATGTTCCTTTTGCCACACTGCAGTTTGCAATTTCCATCTTCCAAATCCAGGAGTATTTTGGGAAGGTTTTGTTTTTCCGACATCTGTTCCACAAGAGCAGAGCTCATGAATGGCCGTGATTTGATTCCCCAAGTCTCTGCCGGAGCCTTCCCAGCTGTCGTGAGGTTGAGTATGGCTTTATCATGAAGCAAGTCATCAGAGTCTTTGCATCTTGCATAGGAATTGGAAGTCGGGGGTAGACCAGGATAGGTTTTCAGCACCAGGTGCAGCACTCACCCTCTGGTATGCTTGGCAGAGTTTGTGAAGCGGCTCCGGTACTGCGAATACCTAGGGAAGTATTTCTGTGACTGCTGCCACTCATATGCAGAGTCCTGCATCCCTGCCCGAATCCTGATGATGTGGGACTTCAAGAAGTACTACGTCAGCAATTTCTCCAAACGGCTGCTGGACAGCATATGGCACCAGCCCATTTTCAATTTGCTGAGCATTGGCCGAAGCCTGTATGCGAAAGCCAAGGAGCTGGGCAGAGTGAAGGTGAGCCGCAGGCCCAACCCCATCCCTCTCATTGGAAGTGTCCTGTGGCAGGAAATGCACATCACGCTAGCTTAGGGAACCCACAGATACATCCGCTAAGAGGCAAATGGATCATAAAGCGAGTGAAGTGGCTGGGTGTGGTGGCTCATGCCCGTAATCCTGGCACTTTGAGAGGCCAAGGTGGGCGGATTGCCTGAGGTCAGGAGTTCGAGGCCAGCCTGGCCAACGTGGTGAAATCTCATCTCTACTGGAAATACAAAACAAAAAACAAAAAAAAAATTAGTCGGGTATAGTAGCACACGCCTGTAATCCCAGCTACTTGGGGAGGCTGAGGCAGGAGAAAGAATCGCTTGAACCCAGGAGGCGGAGGTTGCAGTGAGCTGAGATTGCACTACTGCACTCCAGCCTGGGTGACAGAGCAAGACCCTGTCTCAAAAAAAAAAAAAAAAGAGTGAAGCTTACACTTTGAAACCCCTCTCCTGCACAGGCTCTTTCCAGGACCCCACACTGAATCTTATACTTAGTATTATGTTTTTCTTGAAGAAGACCCCAAAGTTCTGTAAGTTTTAGGTTCTACAAAACCTGGATCCATCCAGGACACAATCTGTGGATCAGTGGACTCAGTTATGAAGCCTTGCTGTATAGGCTGTTTGCTTTCAAGGTTTGTTTTATACAAATGCAGCATTTCAAGGTTAGAAATATTTAAATTTGACTTGCACTTTTCCTGTGTCATTTATTACGTTTAACTTTCCTTGTGTTTGGTTTCTCCCATTAGGAAATTCAGGAACAGCTCTTCCATATCAAGAAGCTGTTGAAGACCTGTAGGTTTGCTGACAGGTACTATTCTCAGCTGGGACAGGCTGCCTTCCCTCCATTCATCTGCTAATCCTATTAGTGCCTTCTGCGTCTGGCTCCCCCATTACACAGGGCTTCTTAGCACAGTGATGACCTCATGGTTTTCCTTGGGAAATCATGCCGTCTCTTTGAATTACTAAGCCAATGGTGGAATGCATTAGTCTGTTCTCAAGTAGCTAATAAAGACATACCAGAGACTGGGTAATTTATAAAGGACTCACAGTTCCACATAGCTGGGGAGGCCTCACAACCATGGTGGCAGGCAAAGAGAGAGCATTTGCAGGGGAACTCTCCGTTATAAAGCCATCAGATAGGTCGGGCACGGTGGCTCATACCTGTAATCCCAGCACTTTGGGAGGCCGAGGTGGGTGGATCACGGGGTCAAGAGATCAAGACCATCCTGGCCAACATGGTGAAACCCCGTCTCTACTAAAATTACAAAAATTAGCTAGGCGTGATGTCGTGCCCCTGTAGTCCCAGCTACTCGGGAGACTGAGGCGGGAGAAATCACTTGAACCTGGGAGGCAGAGGTTGCAGTGAGTCGAGATCGCACCACTGAACTCCAGCCTAGAGACAGAATGAGACTCCGTCTCAAAAAAAAAAAAAAATCAGATATTGTGAGACTTATTCACTACCACGAGAACAACACAGGAAAGACGTGCCTCATGATTCAGTTACCTCCCACCAGGCTCCTTCCATGACACATGGGAATTATGGGAGCTACAATTCAAAATGAGATTTGGGTGGGGACACAGCCTAACCAGATAATGGAGAATTTAACTCATTAAGAATGGTTTAACTGGAGGATGAAACAACTCTAGCCAGTGACCTTTTTATTATTATTATTGTCATCATTAAATTGTGGTAAATACATATAAACTTTACCATCTTAACCATTTTTAGCATATACTTTGGTGGCTTTAAAGTATTAACATCCTTATGCAATCATCACCACCATCCAGCCTCCAAACTCTTTTTCATCTTGCAAAACTAAAACTCATTTTTAACGTCTCCCCATTCCCTCTTCCTCCTAGCCTAACTCCTGGCAGCCACTATTCTACTTTCTGTCTCCATGATTTTACCCACTCACTTGCCTTATATAAGTGGAATCTTAAAGTATTTGTCTTTTTGTGACTGGTTTGTTTGACTTAGCATAACGTCCTCAAGGTTCATTCATGTTGCAGCATGTGTCAGAATTTCCTTCCTTCTTAAGGTTGAATAATATTTCATTGTATGTATATACATTTTTTTAATCCATCTTTTCATCCATGGACACTAGGGTTGCTTCTCCTTGGCTATTGTGAATAAGGGTGGATGTGACCATGAGTATACCAGGGGCCTTTTAAAACCCCTTATAGGGAGGCATGTCTAACCAAGTGGGACCATGGTCTTCAGAAATTCTACTTTTAGAAGTTTATCCTAAGGACGTACTGATGGATATAGGCAGAGATTTAAAGTATAGTTTTTTTGGTTTGTTTGTTTTTGTTTTTTTTAGACAGTCTTGCTCTGTCACCCAGTCTAGTGTGCAGTGGCACAATCTTGGCTCACTGCAACCTCTGCCTTCCAGATTCAAACCATTCTTGTGCCTCAGCCTCCCAAGTAGGTGGGATTATGGACATGTGCCATCACACCTGGCTAATTTTTGTATTTTCAGTAGAGACAGGGTTTCACCATGTTGGCCAGGCTGGTCTTAAACTCCTGACCTCAGGTGATCTGTCTGCCTCAGCCTCCCAAAGTGCTGAAACTACTAGTTTTGTTTTTAAATAAGAAAAGGTATTAAAAGTCTATTAAGAGGTATTATGCTCTCTGCCTGGGTGATGGGATCATTGGTACTCCAAACCTCAGTGTCATGCCATATGCCTATGTAACAAACCTGCACACATACCCCCACATCTAAAATAAAAGTTGAAATTATTTTAAAAATCTACTGGCTGTTCATAATAGGGCAGTACTTACATTAATACCATGTCCATAGAATAGACTACTATGCAACCAGTAAAGACTTAGGCATGAATTCATTCAGAGAGAGATTTTTAAGTGGAAAAAGCATAGGTTACTCAAGGGAGTTAAGATTATTTATTGTAGTTGGTGAAATCATAGAGTTTTTAAATAAATGGTTTAGCTTAAAAGTGTTTTTTCAGTCTCTAATCTTTAATGATAATGTATTGCTTTTTAATTAAATTTGGGGGGAAGGAGCATGTATTCTTTTTTTCTATTTTTTTTTTTTTTTTTT
>NW_016823925.1:844158-941508 GCF_001698545.2 Rhinopithecus bieti | reverse complement strand
GATGGGGTTTTCACCAGGTTAGCCAGGATGGTCTTGATCTCCTGACCTCATGATCCGTCTGTCTCTGCCTCCCAAAGTGCTGGGATTACAGGCTTGAGTCACCGCGCCTGGCCAGGAGCATGTGTTCTATAGTCATTTGGTTTTGAGCCTTTGCTTCATGACCTTGGCATGGCATTGGTCTCAGGGCCTCGGTTCTTTCATCCACAACATGTAACAATACCTATACTTCCTACCTTGTGCAAAAATTATTGAATATCCATTCTGGGCTTCAGATAAAAAAAAATTGGTAGATCTGTGTTAAGTCCAGGGGGATGGTCAGCACAAACCAATCATTGCTGCACTGAATGCTAGACATGTGTCAGGGCACCATGAGGATACAAACAGAGGCAGCATTTAGCTCAGGAGTGACGTGGGGTAGAGAGCAAGCAAGGATTCCAGGAGAAAAAGGCTGAGCTTAAGAGTAAGGTGGAGCAAAGAAGAGGGATTGGGGATTCTTCAGGCAGAGGATGCCGCAGGAGTGGGCACCTCAGGCTGGGTGGAGAATTGAAGAGAATTTGGCATTGTAGCATGCCAAGTCCAGTGTAGGGCATGGCTGTTTTGGAAGTGCAGGAAATAGTGCTTCTCCTAGCCATTTAGAGAATTCAGGTCGACACCTGCTGGCTTTGGAGAAGATTAAGTTTTGAATGCCCTAGGGACCATGACCACTGGCCGTTAGCTGCATGAGCCTTAAGCTCGGTGCCTGACTTGAGCGTTTGGAAGTCAGGCTTGCTGGGTGAGTGAGAATTCTCCCAGCTGAGCCGATAGACCATTAGGCTGATGGACTTGAAATATAGCTGGAAGAAATAAGATAGGAATTTTGATTACTTGGTAATCAAAGGGTACTAGGTACACCTTCTTTAAGACTTAACAAACTAATGCTCAGTTTTCTTTTGCTCCATGTGTGCATGGGCAGGCTGTAAGAGATATGTGTCTCTGCTTATTCAGCTTTTTGAAATCAGCTTTCATGGAATTTTAACTTCCTGGCTTCCAAGCAAACTTGCAAAATGTAGAATGCTGGCGAGCATGGCTCACTGTTGTTCTTGGAGCTATTTGTTTTTTAAATTGAGTTAAAAAAATTAAGCGTGAGTGCCAAGAGAAAACAACTGGCCCCATTCTTTCCCGGCCTCTGTGTGGGTGGGTTTCTGAATTCCTCTTTGTTTCCTCTCTGGCAGTGCATTAAAGGAGTTTGAGCAGGTGCCGGGACACTTGACTGATGAGCTCCACCTGTTCTCCCTTGAGGACCTGGCCAGGATCAAGAAAGGGCTGCTGGCACCCTTACTCAAGGTCATTCTGAAAGCTTCCCTTGCACACGTGGCCGGCTGCGAGGTGAGGGTGCACCGGGAGCAGATGCGTTCCCGACGCACAGGGCATGTGCTGGGTGTTCCGCACTTCATTTCACTCTCACAAACCCTGAGGGAAGTGCCAGTGACCTAGTTAGAGATGAGAAAACTGAGGTCAGACCTGTGAAGTAGCAGCTGAGATCCCCCTGCGGGTAAGTGGCAGAGCCGGGATGCAAGCCTGGACCAAGGGACTTCGTCTGGGTGCCCAGTTCTGCTCAAGGCCCACTCTGCCCTGAAGTGCCAGATATAGTCATGTGGAACCTGGATTCAATGGAACAGGAAGCTCTGTGTCTCGAAGGATTGAAGAACTGTAGTGCAGCAATGAGAAATGAAATTAGATCGTTGCAGAGTGCATGTTTACAATTGGGCCCTTACTCTGGTACTTTAAAACTGCTTTGATGTGGAATTGGATGACCTTATATTTTTTTCTTTTTTTTTTGATTCTGATCCATTCATTGCTGCAAAACACAACATCCTTTTCTTTCTAGAGGCTGGAATCATAGACATTCAAACACTAATGTTTATAAAGTTCTGTAATAGTGAAAACTCAGCTTCTCCATCAAGCGAAGGTTGTAACTTTTTGATGTCTTCTTTTACAGCTGTGTCAAGGAAAGGGCTTTATTTGTGAATTTTGCCAGAATACGACTGTCATCTTCCCATTTCAGACAGCAACATGTAGACGATGTTCAGGTATCTTAATAACTTAATAACATAAGCTTAATAATAGCTTCACTAATTAACTAAACTAAGTTTAGTAACTTAAACACAAAATTAACTTAAGCTGAATGATAGCTTAATAATTTAAGCACAGTTATTTAAAGTACAGTCATGCTGGTGTATGCTTGTATGTTGGATTGGAGATAATGAAGTTTTGGGCACAGAAGGAGGAGTATTTGGGTGGGGCAGGGATAAAGGATGATATCTTCTGGTGCAGGGTTTGGATAGAGGAGATGGTCCCTTTGTTGCCTATGCCCACCTCTCTGTCTTGTAATTGGATCAGTCATGCCCAGTGGCGAAGTCCCTGGCTGCTTTTGCACCACAGAGGCAGAGCTGAGTAGCTATTATAGAGACCACATGACCCACAAGGTCTAAAACATTTGCTATCTGGCTCTTTACAGAAAAGGTTGCCGACCCTTCTATGGTATTAGTGCCTGAGAGAATCCCGTGTTCTGTAAACTCTGTTTCATGGGAGAGATCCTGGTAATGAACTCTACCTTCACCCTTAATAGGGGCATATCCACCTCTCAGGCCACTCCATTGTTGTCTCTCCAACCCTTTAGGCAGTGTTGCAGGACTGGCTCCCCAGCAAAGAGACTCTGGGGCAGAGATTTGCCAGAAAAAGTTTCATGTTCCTCAACTTAATACCTGTGGCAGTGTGCAGGCAGTAAGACTGGGAGAGGGAGAAGTTGAACAGTGGTGGGTTGCAGTGGAGCCCTCAGCTCATATCATGGGGAGCTCTGGAGTTTGGTGGCCTTTCAGCATTGTTCCAAACTGGGGACAAATTGGGGCCAGCCTTCTCACTACGTAGTGATCCGTCACTGAATGCAGGCTGGTGCCAGGCACGGGGCATGAGCTTGGACAAAGCAGCTTTCTCGATGTAGGGCCATTTCTAGAGAAACAATGTGGCTTCCCAGCAGTTATCAGCCACCAGCTCTCTTGGCAATTGGGGAAACGGCTGCCTCGGTGCTTGAGCAGATCCAGGGGACACTGCGGCGTCCATTACATCAGGCTCTCTGAGCCTCCTGTTCATGACCTGTTGGAAGAGTCCAACAGGTCTGCTGAAACGTGACCTACTGAAACGTGAGTTTCAGCCTGGCTGGTTTCTTTTTAGAGACTCTGGGTTCTGAATTCAGACCCCCTCCCTCCCTAGGATGGAGATGAATGTCTGCAGAAATGTGAGAAAACAAGATAGCCTGTTTGCTGACGGCTGTCTTCCTTGCTTGCAGTGTGCAGGGCTTGCTTTCACAAACAGTGCTTCCAGTCCTCCGAGTGCCCCCGGTGTGCGAGGATCACAGCTAGGAGAAAACTTCTGGAAAGCATGGCCTCTACAGCAACATGATGCCCCTGAGTATTGTGAAAAAGACTGTTCAACATGCCTTATGATAACATCGATTTGTGTCCATTATTGGTGACATTGTTTTAGATTTCTGGTATTGTATATTAAGGAAAAAGATGCTCTATATTCTCTTTATTGCATATACTTAATGTTTCAAAAGAATGCAGAATCTGTGATTAAGCACAGGGTTGATAGTAGTGGTTTTGTTTACAAATGTTCTGTTTTGGCTGCTATTGGTTTTTTAAAGAGGTTTTTTATACTTTTGTATTTGAATAGTTATGTTTAACTGATGTTGAGCCAGTGTGTGTGTGTGTGTGTGTGTGTGTGTGTGTTTGTGTGTGTGTGTCTGTGTGTGTGTACCTATGTGAATTGTAACTGACAAGATGAATTACTCAATTTCTCTCCCTCTAATGCTTGTTTGATGAAACTGCTTGGTTCTTCCAGTGAACAAAAATATGACCCCAAATCTGTTTGTTCTGGCTTTTATTTCTTCAAGAAACAGACTTCCACTTAAATGCCATTTTGTGATTGTGTCAATCATACACATTTTATTTACTCCAGAGTTTGACTAGAGAGTACACATTTCTTCTGCAGGTTTATTTCATGATGAGTTGGAGTTGCTCAGCAGAGCCATCCCAAAGACGTCTGCTGAAGTGCAGTTTGAAGCAGCCGCCTCTAGATGGCGTTCTTTCAGGTGGCACAAATCGAACCTGTATTGGTCGTCTTTGTTCCACATGCTGTAATGTCAAGGGATACAGGAGTAGAACTCCATCCCTGCCCTCGAGGATCTTGCTTTATAGATGTAAAACTGAACATAAGGTATTTGCAGATTTAAACAAATTGGGGGAAATAATGAACAGTGTGATTCTAGTAATAACATTAAAATCATAGACATCGACTAATAAGGTTAAATGAATCACAAAACCTTTATGAATTTCTTTTTCCTAGTAGTTCTTATATGTTTTCCTGAAACATGTGAGCCTATTCTTTTTTCTTCTACTTTCTATATACTTTCTCCTACTTGAGAAAGGGGCGTTGAGGCTGGGTCCCTTCATGGTATATCTTTAGACTGAACGGTTTTCAGCCTAGGGCTTGGATGTTATATTCCCTGGGATTCACATGCCCTAACTAGACCTACCTTGATTTTCTCAGACAGCACAGGCAGGCAACGAAGCATTACAGATGGTCCCCTAACTCCATCCAGCCGTGTGTATGTGTGTGTGTTATTCAATGGGATAGTATTGAGCACATGAAAGAAATGAATGACTTCTGTCAGTCTCTTTTCATTCAGTCTTCTCATTCTGTCAGTGTGTTCTCATCCGTGATGCTTCTGCCAGAACTGTGCTCACATTCATCATTTAAGCCAGATCTTTTTTAACTATTATAGAAGTGTAGGCACACAGAATAAATAAAACCAGATTTCAAACAATGTTTCATTCTTGCCCATTGCTCATGTTCTCTATTAGGAATCAAGGGTAAGAGGAGTGGTATGTTCACATTCCTTTTTGAGGTAAATGTCTATATCTCCATTTACAGGCGCGGAAACAGGCCTAGAAAAGAGAAATAACTTTCCTCGGTTCCCAAGGAAGTGCATGATGGAGCTGGGGTTGGCATTCAAGTCCACCTGCCTCCAAAGCCCATGCTTAGCCCCTGCTTCTTTTGTAGTGTCTTTTCGAGACAAAGGAGTAAAAACAACCTTAACTGGTAAGTGTTGCTCGAACCTGCAGAACTGGCATTGGGCGGAGTGTTTTCTCACCTCAGTGTTGATTTCAGGCAGCTGCTGTGGCTCGAGCGTGGCTTGAAGGGCTCTGTGCTCGGGCTTTGTGTGTTTGTAAGGCACTGATGAGCCTGTGTGTGTTACGTATCTTTGATATTGAGGAAGGGTGCATAGCAGTTGCTAGGAAGTGATGCTTTTGATTTTTTATTTTGAGGAAGAATGAGGTCATTTAAATAACTGCAGTATGGGATTTGTCTGAGACTTTGTTCCTCTCCAATGTGGTAATAGAGGCTTCTTCCCAGGAAGACACTTGTTATGGAAGTGATCTTCAGCCCACATGGAGCACCCCGTAGGGAAGTGATTAGTTGTGGCATAGATAGCTGTTTAATGGGTCTTCCTGATTGTGAGGGTTTTCTGTTCAATTCTTCCTTGGCTGCTGGAAAGAAGACAAATGCCTGGTCAGACCATTACCCGCTGTGAGGCATCAGTTGCAGTGCTGTAAAGGTCAGTGATTCATTTTCTGCCTCTACACTCTTCACATGGGCAATTCCAGTAGTGTGTCATTTACAGTCGTGATTCTCAACTGCAGAGAGGAAGTTATACCATCTCGAGGCAGAGGCTATAGGATGCGGAGGGGCGAGCCATCCCCAAGACGTCTGGTGTGTTGACCTGGGTGAGAATTATTGGCCACAGCTTCAGATTAGATCCTAAATATGCTACTTTCTACCTACCTATGGTGACTCTGGGTTCTCTAGTTTGGTTTGTTTGACTCCTGCAAACCTCATGCTGAAATTTGATCCCCAGTGCTGAAGGTGGGTCTAATAAGAGGTGTTTGGGTCGTGTGCGGGCGGATCCCTCATGAATAGCTTGGTGGTGTCTTTGTGGTAATGAGTGAGTTCTCACTCTTAGTTCCCGTGAGAATTGGTTGTTTTAAAGAGCCTGGCACCTCCCCGCCCTCTCTTTGCCTCCTCTCTTTCCTTACGGTCTCTGCACGCGCAGGCTCATCTGCCCCTCTCCCATGAGTGGAAGCAGCCACAAGTCCTCACCAGAAGCAGATATTGGTGCCGTGCTTGTACAGCCTGCAGAACCATGAGCCAAATTAACCTCTTTTCTTTATGAATCACCCAGCCTCAGGTATTCCTTTACAGCAACACAAATAGACTCAGACACCGGAGAAGCCATTTAAATTATCTAAGCGTCTGTAAAATGAGGGATATGACTCTCTGCAGTTGAGATGAGGGTTAGAAATGAAAATGAAGCACCCACTAAAAGGCCTGGTATAAGCAAGGGCAAATGGTAATAATGAGGTCTAGATAGATTACAAACTGAGTCATACCCTCTATTTTCTGTATCTCAGGGTAAGTTACTCCCTGGGTCTCAGTTTATAATCTGTAACACAAGGATTAGAACAATAGCTACTGCTGTGCGTTGAATTGTGTCCCATGAAAGAATATGTTAAAGGCCTAACTCCAGGTGTCTGTGCTGTGTCCTGTTGGGACGAGGGTCTTTGCAGATGTGGTTAAGTCAGGATGAGGACATAGTGCATTAGGATGAGTTTTGATCTAGTGTCTGGTGTCCTTATAAGAAAAGGGAAATTGAGAGAAGAGAGAAGATGGAGGGAAGAACAAAAGCAGAGGTTGGGGTGATGCATCTACAAGCCAAGGAGCACCAAGGATTGCTGGTGGCCACCAGAAGCCGGAGACAGGCAGGGGCAGATTCTTCCTCAGAGCCTTCAAAAAAAAAAAAAACCAACGTGGCTGACCCCTTGATTTCAAACTTCTGGCACTGAGAATTATGAGTGAATAAATTCCTGCTTTTTTGTTTTTTTTTTTTTTGAGATGGAGTCTTGCTCTGTCACCCAGTCTGGAGTGCAGTGGTACAATCTTGGCTCACTGCACCCTCCGCCACCTGGGTTCAAGTGATTCTCCTGTCTCAGCCTCCTGAGTAGCTGGAATTGCAGGCACACGCCACCACACCTGGATAATTTTTGTATTTTTAGTAGAGACGGGTTTTCATCATGTTGGCCAGGCTGGTCTCGAACTCGTGACCTCAGGTGATCTGCCTGCCTCAGCTTCTGAAAGTGCTGGGATTACAGGCCTGAGCCACTGCACCTGGCTCTGTTGTTTTAAACCACCCAGAGTGTGGTCATTTGTCCGAGACTTCAGAATTCAAACTGCTGGAAGGAGCATGATAGACGTGTTGGGAAGGGGTTTGACACGGAGTTTCTGCCCCCACGTCTGAGCCTGCATGACTGGCTTAGCCATCGTCAAACGCCACCTGCAGGAAGCCTTCCTGAGCTAATCGCCAAAGGAGGGTGAAGTGTGTCATTTGTCAACCTCCTCTAGAAGCGTGCTTCCTTAAAACAAGCATTTAAGGATCTCTGTCTTTAAATAATTTCTCAAGTGGTATGGGAAGGAAAACCGTAGTTCCCCTTTTTCACTTCACTAGAAACTAAAACAATACTTTTTTGAGTAATGCTGAGTTAGCAGGCTACAGACACAATTGGGAAGCTTCAGCACAAACATGAGAAAATGAGAACCTCTGCATCCTTGCACGTCTGGGCAGCTCTCCAAGCCAAGAGGACTAAGGATTGAAGAGCTTGGCCACATAGGTTAAGCAAATTGTGTATTTTTCCTTGCACTTTTTTTTTTTTTTGAGACAGGGTCTCACTCTGTCTCCCCGGCTAGAGTGCAGTTGGTGTGATCTTGGCTCACTGCAACCTCTGCCTCCCGGTTCAAACGATTTTCCTGCCTCAGCTTCCCTAGTAGCTGGGACCACAGGCATGTGGCACCACACCCAGCTAATTTTTTTCTGTTTTTGGTAGAGATGGAGTTTCGCCATGTTGGCCAGGCTGGTCTCAATCTCCTGACCTCAAGTGATCTGCCTGCCTCGGCCTCCCAAAGTGCTTGGATTACAGGCATGAACCACTGCGCCCAGCCCTTCCTTGCACATTTTCTGGCCTCTACCTGTGCTTCCAGCCTTCTGTCTCCCCAGAGCTGCCCCCTCTTTTCTTGTCTTGCCATGTTCCTGCCTCCATGGTCTTGTTCTTGCCTCCCTTGCCTGGGATCAGGACTGCCCCTTCATCCTGGAAAGAGGCCCTGCTCTGGCCTTCCTTGGGCTACGTATACCCCACTGGTAAGGAGACAAAGGGCAAGGGCACCCAAAGCCCCCACCCCTCCTGTTAGATCATGTACCTGGAGCCCCAGACAGAATCCCCTGCCCTGTCGTCTCAAATCCACTTTTAGGGCTGCTCAGGTCTTTCCCCGGTCCAGCCTCCTGAAAGTGAACTGCGCTGCTAAGACCAAGAGGCAGCTGCTTGTGGGACAGAGCCAAAGTGGGAAGAGAGAGGGGCAGGGGTTGGCCCAGTGCTAGCTATACCTGAGCCACCATGCTCCAGAGCAGAGCACTGAGGAGTCAAAGATTTCAAAATTCAAACCTGCTTTCTCAGGTCCTGATGAAGGCATATTCACCATGGCAGGAGGATTAAACATATTTCAGATTTTAAATACTTGGATATATGGCACATGGACCTGTATTTGTACTCTTGCATAGGCTCTGCAGATGGGAATGGTGGGCCCTTCCCCTTTCCATCTCCCTCCCGATCTTGCTCATTCTTCAGGGTACTGCTCATGCACACACACGCTCCCTTCTCCTTAAACTCTGATATCTGCATTTGCCTCATTATTCCACTGGGAACAGCTCTCAGAACTTTTGGCAGCCTTTGATCCTTTCTATCTGCCCTTGAAAGTCTCTTGGAGAATATGAGAGAGACTTGATTCTCCCTTTGCTCCTGCAGCCCCTGAAGGTCCACGTTCCCAAGGGTCCTACCCAGCTCCCTGAGTGATTGTTTGAAATAGAACTACTCAGGAGTGTGGCTCCTGCATTGGACTTTGCACAAGCAAGAATAAACCTTTATTGTGTTCAGTTCCTGAGATTTTGTGGGGCTGGTTCCTGCAGCGTGAACTAACCTACTCTGGCTAATATAAGATGTCCTGATGCCTGTTGTCCAGGGGATGAGTACTGAGGGAACAGGCTTGTCACTGTCCTAGTCTGTTTGGGCTGCTACAATAAAATACCTTACACTAGGTGGATAATAAACAACAGAAACTTACTGCTCACAGTTCTGGAAACCAGGAAGTCCAAGATCCAGACAACAGCAGGTTTGATGTCTATTGAGGGACCACTTCCTGGTTCATAGATGGCACCATCTCACTGTAACCTTACATGCTAGAAAGGAGAGGGAGCAGGCTGGACGTGGTGGCTCACACTTGTAATCCCAGCACTTTGGGAGGCCGAGGCAGGCGGATCACGAGGTCAGGAGATCGAGACCATCCTGGTCAACATGGTGAAACCCCGTCTCTACTAAAAATACAAAAATTAGCTAGGCATGGTGGTGTGTGCCTGTAGTCCTGGCTATTCGGGGGGCTGAGGCAGAAAAATCCCTTGAACTGGGGAGTTGGAGGTTGCGGGGAGTCGGAGGTTGCGGTGAGCCGAGATTGCACCACTGCATTCCAGCCTGGCAACAGAGTGAGACTTGGTTCCTGCCCCTTTTCCCCCCACCCAGAAAAAGAGAGAAAGGAGAGAGAGAGAACTTCCTGGGGTCTCTTTTTATAAAGGCATTAATTCCCTTTATGAGGGTCCCACCATCATGAACTAATCGCCACCTAAAGACCCCACCTCCTAATACTGTCACAATTGGGGGTTAGGTCTTCAACACATGACTTTTGAGGAGATATAAATATTCAGTCCATAACGGTCATGCAGACATCAAAAACTATTCTATTCCTCTGAGTTATCCATATTATCTAGTATTCCTTACATTAAAAAATAAAGGAATATGCAGAGAGAAAAAAATTCTTTAACGTCACATTCCTTTCCAGTCCTGCCTCTGTGAACTTTTCCACAGCAACATTTTGAAAGAACAGTTTTAATGTTTGCCATCGCTTCCACACCTCCTTCTTCCTTTACCTACAACAATAGCATTTCCCTCTCAACCATTCTCCCCAAACTGTCAAGGTCACTAACAATAAATGCAGTAGTCCCTGTATTGTCTTCATCTACCTCTCTACCACAGTTGCTTGCATTCTTCTTAACAAAAGAGAAGAATATTTTATAATAAAATATAGTTAAAAAGCTAGGCTATAATGAATTTTATCATATTGTAGTGGTGATTATCTCTGTATAGTGGGATTAGAATAATTTTCAAAAATTTTCTTTGTAAATGTTACCCTATAGATTAGATATCATTTTAAATGATAAATCAGATGATACTAATGATAAATTATGGATGATAAATCAGATGAGTACTATACAATTTTTAAGAGTGATGGTTGCATTTCTGCTGTCTGCGCCCACAGTGGAGAAATCAGATTAGCTGTTGGGGACCACCTGAAACTTCATAGAGTCTGATGATGGAGGTGCTGCCTGGTACCCAAAGCTCCTGGTTTTCCTGGTTACTTAGTAAATTACTAAAGACCATGTGAACAAAAAAGAACAGGGCCAGCTGTCAGATGGACCAAATGGATGGATGCAACCATTCACCTTCCTCCTGGAAGCTTTGGAGCCCTGGAAACATCGTGACATTTGTGATCTATCTCCTTCCTCTGCAGACAGTGGTCTCTTTTCTTGGTCTCCTTTGTGGGTTTTCCTCTTCTTTCTCAGTCCATCTCTAAATAAAGACAGATTCCAGGGCTCAGTTTTACCATCTCTTTTCTTCTCTTGGGATGGTCTTACCTAGTGAAATAGCTTTGAATGACTTCTGAATTTGTAGTTTCAGCCCAGAGGCATGTACTCAGCAGCCCACTGATAGCTGTGTTTGTATTAATATTTCTTTACAGGCTTTTCCATCTCAGAAAATGTCACCACCATAGACCCAGTCGCTTAAGAAAACACCCAGGAGTCATCCTATCCCTTTCCCTCACTCCCCAGATCCAGTCCATCAATAACTTCTGTCAGTTCTACCTACAAAACATGTCTTAGTTGACGGCTCACCACAGCCACTGACATTATTACAGTCCAAGCCACCATCTCTCTCCTGAACTTCTGTTAGGTTGAACTACGTAGCATTGCTGCTATTTTATAATTGTTGAGCTACCAAATGACAATTTCATGTGTGGTTCAGCCTAATTAAAAGCCTCCTATCTCCTCTTTCCACACTTGCCCCTCTATAGTCCATTCTCCACAGAACACCAGAATGTTTATAAAGCGTAAATCAGATCATGTATCTCCCTGGATTAAACCCTCTGAAGACTTGATTTAAAATTAAGTTGACTGGGTGCTGGCTCACGCCTGTAATCCCAGCACTTTGGGGAGCCGATGCAGGAGGATCACTTGAGCCCAGGAGTTTGTGACCAGCCTGTGCAACATAGCGAGACCCTGGCCGGGCGCAGTGGCTCAAGCCTGTAATCCCAGCACTTTGGGAGGCTGAGACGGGCGGATCACGAGGTCAGGAGATCGAGACCATCCCGGCTAACCCGGTGAAACCCCGTCTCTACTAAAAAATACAAAAAAACTAGCCGGGCGAGGTGGCGGGCGCCTGTAGTCCCAGCTACTGGGGAGGCTGAGGCAGGAGAATGGCGTTAACCCGGGAGACGGAGCTTGCAGTAAGCCAAGATCCGGCCACTGCACTCCAGCCTGGGCAACAGAGCGAGACTCCGTCTCAAAAAAAAAAAAAAAAAAAATTTCCAACACTTAGTATAGGACCTAGCACATTGTAGCACCCAAGAAGTATATTCCAATGATAACACACAAACTTGAAAACTGGATTATATTACTCCTTAGAATAGCAATGAGGAGATCCCTGAACTTTTACTGGTTCAGGGTGCTGCCTTGATCTAGGAAGAAGAAGAAAAAAAAAAAAAGAATAGCAATAAATGTGGTGGTAAAATCAGTCAGTTTGATATTTTTCCTGGTTGATTAATTTCATTATTAAGTTAGTAAATATTAGAACAACCAGAGGAAAATACTTTCAAATGAATAAGGGAATAAATAAATAATTATTATCAGGTATATGATCAATATGAACAGGTTTGTTCATATACTTCTCAACATAAACAGAGGCCCAATTTTTACCCTTGTTTTTTTTTTTTTTTTTGAGACAAAGTCTTGCTCTGTCACCCAGGCTAGAGTGCAGTGGTGTGATCTCAGCTCACTGCAACCTCCACTTCCCAGGTTCAAGCAATTCTCCTGCCTCAGCCTCCCAAATAGCTGGGACTACAGGCATGTGCCACCATGCCTGGCTGACTTTTTTGTATTTTTAGTAGAGACGGGGTTTCACAATGTTGGCCAGGCTGGTCTCGAACTCTAAACCTCAGGTGATCTACCCGCCTCGGCCTCCCAGGGAGCTGGAATTACAAGTGTGAACCACAGCGCCTGGCCTCTACCCTTGTTCTTAAGCATCTATAACATACTGTCTGTTGGACAGAGGGATAAATCCACAATGGATTAGTACTCATTCTAGATTTTCCCTATGGGTAGCAGGTAAGGTTAAGTTCAAGAAAAGAAATATAGTACTGGTTCACTGAGGGAGCTAACCCATATCAGAGCCAGAAGAGTGAAAAAAAAACACAAAAGTCAAGATAGTCGAAAGAGAAAGAACACAGTGTGCAGTTGAGAAATGGACATTTTAAGGCTCAGCCTGAGAAAGTCTGCATATATCTATAGCACGAGGAGGATGACATTATGTTCCCATAGGATCAACCTGAATACTTGGAGAGGAGATGAGAGGAGAAAATGAGTGAGGTGAATTGAATACGTCTTAAATGGAAAAAGTCTTATCAATAGAAAAAAATTTAAAGTATTTTAGGTTCTTCTGCAAAGTAGAATAGCAATCCAACTAACTTCAAACCCTAGTCAACCTATCTGGCAGACAGCCTCCAGGGCTCAGTACTACCTATAACTTGGAATGCAAAGTATTAATTACGAATAAGAGGAATTCAAGTCCTTGATTTCCTTACAAGAAAGACACATGGGTGTGTCTCCATGACATTTGCTAATGTTCAACGTTTAAGACCACCAAAGCCAAAAGGGAAGATAAGACAAAATATTCAACAGTTTAATGTCCAGGCTCTAGGTTGGAAAAGGAAAAGACAAGCATGTATTTCTTTGAGGGGGTAGACTGGACCTTAATTCCACATGTATTAGTTTGCTGTATTCTTTGATTGAGTCTATTTCTCTGTATGCAAAAATCCCCTCCCATCACAGACTATCCAATGAAAAATGAAAACGAGAGACAGAGGAATCCTAGGCTAATTCAATTTGTCAAACTCAGAAGCCCCAAGGACTCAAAATTCCAACCCTTTCCTTCAGAGACAGTGCCCCTGAGGCCATTCCCAGTTTGATAATTTGTTTCAGTTATGCTCCCCACACAAAAGTTATGAGTCATATAAAACTGTAAAATGTCAAATAGTCAACTTGCAACCATCATCACTTTGCTCTGGATACAAGAATCCCATAATTTCTTGTAGCATACTTCTTTTTTACTGTAAGGTCTCAGATTCGGAGAAAGGTGGAACAGGGAACTGCGGCATTCACAAGAAAGAAGGTGAAGAAAGCAGGCAGCTTCAAATAAAGGATATTCTAAAATATCAAGACTAAAATGAATTTTTTCAGGAATTCTAAACCCTAACAGCTATTTTCCAGGTATCAGAAAAGAACACTGCTATCCTGCATAGCTGCATTAGCCTTTCAGAAAATGGTCACTCTTCCTTGTAGGGGAGACACTAATATCACAAAGGAAAAGGTGGAGAGCTGCACTCGGTGCCTGAAAACAATGACTGATGAGTCCACACAAACCAAACCTCCAACACACACTACCCAGAAATAATAACAGAGTAGGGGAAAAGGTATCCATGAAGTTGAGAGGGGAAATCAGCCAGTCAGTGTTTCCTTCAGCGATATTATCTCCAAATCCCATGGCCAATTTATTTGTTAGTTCCACCCAGTGGCAGCTCAAGAAATTCTATAAATGAGTCTCAGGGTTGGCAGGTGAATGAGTAGGGTGTGCACAGGTTAGGTGACTTGTCTTGAAGCTGCCAGCAGAGCAAGCACACTGTTTTTCACTTAGAGGGTATATTTTAGGGGTGGTTAGATAATGCAAAGAGTCCCAAGTCAACCCGTGGTGCTGGTGCTGCGTCTATCCCATAGGACCTTCACATTCTTCCCAGGTAAGACATAGATTAGAATAGCCAGAAACTTATTCACAGCATGTGCTCCTAACCTGTCCCTGTGGCCTCTCCACCTAGAACATGGGAGTGAAGAAACTGGGCATTTTAAACAATTTACTTCAGCTTTGCACTGATATTTTCAGTTTTAATTAGTTTGCAAAATAAGCTATACAACATTTTACGACTTTTCCCCAGTTGCTTCACATCAGCAGAATCCAGAAAAATATTTAGACCAAGAAACACTTCGTGGCTTTTATAAGCTCTCAATTAGTTCCTGTGTTAGCTCTATTAAGTTCTGCCTTAAAGAAAATCAGGTTCAAATTCAGCTTAAGGCTGGGTGTGGTGCCTCACGCCTGTAATTCCAGCACTTTGGGAGGCCAAGGCAGATGGACCAGCCAGGGGTTCGAAACCAGCCTGGTCAAGATGGTAAAACCTCATCTCTACTAAAAATACAAAAAAATTAGCTGGGCATGGTGGTGCATGCCTATAATCCCAGCTACGAGGTAGGCTGAGGCAGGAGAATCACTTGAACCCAGAAGACGGAGGTTGCAGTGAGCAGAGATTGCGCCACCACACTCCAGCCTGGGCCAGACTGTCTCAAAAAAAAAAAAAAAAAAAAAAAAAAAAAATTCTGCTTAAATACGGAGACCCACAACAGACAAAGGGAGAAAGGTGGGAGGGGAAAGGGACCCAGAAGTAAAAGTAAAGGCAGACTAGAAGGACACTAGCTCAGTCTCATCACCACAACCTCTGACTTTTATCAGACAAAAAAGGATAAGGCCTAGTTTTCATTAGGGAGAGTCTTTGTCTCTTTAAAGACACTTTTTTTTTTTTGAGACAGGATCTTGCTCTGTCACCTGGACTGGAGTGCAGTGATGTGATCGCTGCTCAATGGGGAACTCTGCCTCCCAGGCTCTAGTGATCCTCCCACCTCAGCCCCCTGAGTAGCTGGGACTGTGGAACTACATGCACATGCTACCATGCTCGGCTAATTTCTGGGAAAAAAAAAAACTTTTTGTAGAGATAAGCTCTTGTTATGTTGCCCAGGCTGGCCTTTCCTAGGCACAAGCAATCCTCCCATCTTGGCCTACTGTGCTGGGATTACAGGCTTGAGCCACTGTGCCCAGCCTCTTTGAGGACACATCTTTACTGTACATAGGCTATACCATTTTGAATGCACATGCCTAGGGCAATATCCAGGGTTTACCAACAGCAGAGCCCCCAACCCACCAGCCACTGAGGTGGCTCTAAAAGTACATCAAGGAAGTCCTAAAAGATTGATTGGTGAGGCCATGCATAGTGGTTCACACCGTAATCCCAGCACTTTGGGAGGCCAAGACGGGCAGATCGCTTGAGGTCACGAGTTCGAGACCAGCCTGGTCAACATGGGGAAACCCCATCTCTACTATTAGCTGGAGCTAATTTTTGTATTTCAAAAGAACCCTCTACTTTGAAAAGAACCCTGAGATACTATGTGAAGAAGCACAGGTTAGTTTACTGGTGAATTTAAAAAAAAAAAAAAAAAAGAATGGTGAATACACTGAATTTGTCTCTCTGTGACCAGAGGCCCAATCTATGCAATTCACATTTGGTGCCATAAAATAATTTTTAACCAATCTCAACAATGCCAAGTAAAAGCTAAGTCCTATGCTTGAGAAGAATTGAATTCTTGCTTCTCCCAACCATTGCTATAAGAAAGCAAAACATGCCACAGTAATTGGACACACAAAAATTCCTTGCCTTAGTTTTTAGGAACTTTTCTTCTGAGTTGCTTCTGTTCAAGGAGCTCTGGATTATAAATGATGCCATGGGTACAGGTTCACTTACAGCCAATTAGTAAGTGCTTGCACAGTTAATTCTGTCAGTCTTACTCCTACACAGAAATACATTTGGCCCCAAGGGGCCCAACCACCCACAGAGCTCTTTTGCACATCGTTTTACCCTCCAGCACAGAAATAGAGGGCTATATCCTAGAAAATACCCAGAGAAAGAGAAAAGGTAGTTTCCCTGATATCCTATGTCTAGGAAACCAGGGTCCAGCTTTTTATTTGAATGTTGTTTCTAAATTCATTTCTCTGAATAACCCAAATAATTACCTAAGACAAGATATTTCTTTTTCTTTCTTTCTTTTCTTTTTTTTTTTTTTGAGATGGAGTTTTGCTCTTCTTGCCCAGGCTGGAGTGCAATGGTGCAATCTCGGCTCACCGCAACCTCCACCTCCCAGATTCCAGCAATTCTCCTGCCTCAGCTTCCCAAGTAGCTGGGATTACAGGCATGCGCCACCACACCCGAAGATATTTCTTGAAAGTTCTAAATCTGTACCTCTATATCCTTTGGTATGCTGAAGCTTTCCTCAGTATATATAAGGACACTTTTAAAAAAAGCGATTTGTGCTGGGCGCAGTGGCTCATGCCTGTAATCCTAACACTTTAGGAGGCCAAGGTGGGAGGATCACTTGAGCCCAAGAGTTTAAGACCAGTCTGGGCAACACAGTGAAACCTTGTCTCTACAAAAAATACCAAAATTAGCCAGGTGTGGTGGCATGTGTATCCTCCCAGGGTACCTGGGAGGCTGAGGCTATATGGGAGGCTGAGGCAGGGGAATCACTTGAGCCCAGGAGGCAGAAGTTGCAGTGAACTGTAATCACACCACTGCAATCCAGCCTGGGCAACAGAGTGAGACCCTGTCTCAAAAGAAAGAAAAGAAAAAAAACCAATGTGTTCAGAGTGTGCTAGCAGGCTACCTCAGATTCCAAAGCCTACTTAGTTGTGGCAGCATGTTACAGTAATGGCCCCAAATGATTTAAGCCCTCCTGTATCCATGGCCTTAAAGAGTTGCTTTCCTGGTTTCGGCCTTACCCAAACAGCTTGCTTTAGCTGAGGGGATGGACAAAAGCAAACATGACATAAGGAGAGACTCAAAAAGTGCCTCTGCAGTAGGGCTTGACCTCTCCTGCTTCTTTTTAGAACCCTGAGGTCAGGAGTTCGAGACCAGCCTGGCCAACACGGTGAAACCCTGTCTCTACTAAAATACAAAATTAGCCAGGCGTAGTGGCAGGTGCCTGTAATCCCAGCTACTTGGGAGGCTGAGGCAGGAGAATCACTTGAACCCAGGAGGCGGAGGTTGCAGTGAGCTGAGACTATATAACGGCACTCCAGCCTGGGTGACACAGCGAGATTCTGACACACACACACACACACACACACACACACACACACACACACACAGAGAGAGAGAGAGAGAGAGAGAACCCTGACACACTATACGAAGAAGCACAGGTTAGTTTACTGGTGAATAGAAAGGAGACAAGTCATCCCAGCTGAAGCCAAACAGCCTGCCAAATGCCAGATACACGTGTGACGCTATCTGTTATTAGTTTTCTATGACTGCCATAACGATAACCAGAAACTTAGTGGCTTAAGCAAGACAAATTTATTATCTCTTAGTTCTATAGGCCTGAAGTCAAACAAAGGACTCATTGGACTAGAACCAAGGTGTTGGCTGGCCTGTGTTCAGGTGTGTCTCCTTGTCCATTTCAGTTGTTGGCAGAATTCAGCTACTTGCAGATGCAGAAGTGAGGTTCCCACTCGCTTGCTGGCTGTTAGCAGAGGCCATTCCTATCTTCAATCACTGCAGCACCTTGATTGACCCTTCTGCCTTCCTCTTCCACTTTTAATAGCTCATGTAATCAGATGAGGCCCACCCAGATAAATCAGGATAATCTTCCCACCTCAAGATCCATAATCTTAATCACAACTGCAAAGTCCCTTCTGCCAAGTAAAGTACATATTCACAGGTTCTGGGGATTAAGATGTGGACCTCTTAGGCAGATCATTATTCTACCTACTAAACCATCTAAGATCATCCACATCCAGCCAAGCCTACTAATGGACCACAGAGAAGAGCCAATGGTGCGAACCAGGCGAACTGCAATTGGACTCACAGATTTGTGCGAAACAAGAAATGTCTTATGCCACTAAATTTGGGGGTGGTTTATCCAGCAGCAAAAGCTAAATGACATAATGGCCAAAGCTCTACCACTTTCCAGGGTTGTGCAACCCTCATCCCGATACATGCACCTTTTACTTCTTTGCTCTAGATCAACAAGCAAGCCTTCAAAGTAACTGGCCGTTTTTTGTTCTCTGAGTCATAAAAAAAAAAATTCATTTTATTTTTTCTTCTAGTCTAGATCTAGAGATTATTGCTGAAGTTTAACCCAAGTCAGCCTTATTATATCAACACAACCAGAGAGAAGCTTTTTGCTCTACCACTTTGGAAGCTACATACATGAAAAATATATATACATGCTGCAAGTCCCAGGGAATGATTTCAAGGAAGGGCTATGTTCTGATAGAGCTAAAGCTGCTGATAGAAGAGGAAAATTTCACTGCCATCCAACTATCTCTCCTTTACATATAGAGACCAATGAGGGATTTGGGGCACAGCCTCTTAAAGAGGAATCTCTAACCCTTCACTAGCCAAATAAATTTTCTTAACTAGGCTCCCCCTCAAATTTGCTGATACTTAAAGGTCTGGAAAACGTCAGTAGAAGGAAAATGCCAATAGCAAGTTAATGTCCTCTTGGCTCTTTTGGCTGACTTCCCTGTGCCTGGGTCTTGACTATTAATTGAATGCTGTTCAGATTCCATCTCAAAAACAAATGAGGATGGAGACCAGAGGCCTGCTTTCTCCAGACTGATAAGAGCAGCACGGTGCAATTATACCCAAACAGCTTTGTTTTGGAATGTAATCACCGCCCCAGCCTTCTTCCCAATGGGATGGCAACAGTGTAATTACCTCTTCACGATTCAATGTTTCGGAATATAATTCTTCTACGGGGCCCTCTTTCTAAGGGAAAGGATCTGCGACAAGGACATAAGAGCATATGTAGCCCCCTTCCCAGTAGCAGTCTTCTGAGCTGAACATACTATTTTTGTTCTTTTTTTTGAGACAGAGTTTTGCTCTTGTTGATCTTGGCACACTGCAAACTCTGCCTCCTGGGTTCAAGTGATTCTCCTGCCTCAGCCTCCTGAGTAGCTGGGATTACAGGCATGCATCACTATGCCCAGCTAATTTTGTATTTTTAGTAGAGATAGGGTTTCTCCATGTTGTTCAGGCTGGTCTCAAACTCCCGTCTTCAGGTGATCTGCCTGCCTCGGCCTCCCAAAGTACTGGGACTACAGGCATGAGCTACTGTGCCCGGCCTATTTTTGTTCTCTGAAGGTAAAGCCTGAGATTATATTTTAACCTGTTTTTCTACCAACAAAGAATCAGATTACGCCCCATAGTGGTTCTGCTGGAAAAGAGCAGGACTGCCTGAGGTCCAACTCCACTCTGTCAAGTACTAGCTGTGGTTTTGGGCAAACTACTTCATCTCTTTTAGCCTCAGTTTCCTCATCTGTAAAAATGACGGAGTATCATAGCAATGCTGCTGCTGATCAATATGTGAGAAGTTCTTGGAACAGTACTTGGTATAGAACAAATGTTCTTAGGGGTTTTGTTTTGCTTACCAAATTTGAAATACCATATTCCAAAGTCCCCACGTTTTGCAAGTTTTGGTTACTACATCCTTATAGTATAATTTGAAGTCAGGTAATGTGATGTGATGTTTCCAGCTTTGTGTTTGGTTCAGTTGTTGTTGCTGTTGTTTTTGCTTAGGATTTGCTTTGGCTATTCAGGTTCTTTTCTGGTTCCTATGAATTTTAGGATTGTTTTTCTCTGTAATACTACTTCATGACCAAACCTAAGCTTGAGTTACTAAATTCTGTCTTTTCACTACCCCTCTGCCAGTTCAGCATGATGGGCGATATTTTGGATAACTGTAAATGCTGTTATAGAACTGTCACAATCTCAGAGCTATTTGTTTGGGTAAAACTTCACTCTAATGAGCAGGAGTGACTGTGGATATTTCCATGTCATTCCTTTCATTTATGTTACCAGTCCAAGGGAAACCATAAAAGACTGCTGTGAACTCTTGCTGTTGGGAGTCAGCAAATATTACAAAAAGCAGCCACCGGCACTATATCAATATGGTAGACTCTGGAGACAATTCACCTTTCCAGCCACCTTCATTTGTGAAAATAAATATCCCTCACATGTTTACTGTGCACCTCACTTCACAGGAACAAGGAGAAACCCTTGTTCCCAATGGGGACTTCTATCCTTTACCTCCTGTCTAGCTTTCCCTCTGTTCCTTTGTACCCTGGACCAGTTAACTTCCCTGAATTAGGAAGGAAGATTTTTGGCTTCTGCTTTACCAGTTATGAGCTACAAGAGTAAAAACCAGCCAGGCATGGTGGCTCATGCATGTAATCCCAGCACTTTGTGGGGCTGAGGCAGGGAGATCATGAGGTCAGGAGTTCGAAACAAGCCTGGCCAACACAGTGAAACCCCATCTCTACTAAAAACATAAAAATTAGCCAGGCGTGGTGGCATGCGCCTGTAGCCCCAGTTACTTGGGATGCTGAGGCAGGAGAATCACTTAAACCTGGGAGGCAGAGGTTGCGGTGAGCTGAGACCATGCCACTGCACTCCAGCCTGGGTGACAGAGTGAGACTCTGTCTCCAAAAAAAAAAAAAAGAAGAGTTAAAAACCATGAATCTGTTTACCAGGCATCCCTAAAGAATGTAGCTCCACCGCTCAAGACAGTAGAAGTGAACTTTGTGCATGGCACAAAGCTGCAGTGAGCTGAGCCTATGATAAACCCAGGGACTCCCCTCAATGGCCCTATAACATGAGAGACTATCTTCACAGGGTGAGGATGTGGTTACAAGACGACTCTCTGGCTCTGGGGTGACACTCAACAGCCGCCCAAAAGAAATACCCAAGGGAGTCTTAACACTCCCAAAGGGCCCCTAGTCACCTATTTGCAGGAATTTCTTTCCCCATCATGGCTTATACAAAGATATCCATGCTTGCTCTTCAAGATGAGTGGCATGAGGACCCAGGGGAAGAGCTGGCCTTTGTTGATCAGCAAGTTTTAAAGAAAGAAAATTAACACCCACAGGTTGGCTCTACTTTGGTAGAAAAGGTGAGAGGTGATGTCTGCTAGCTCCCATGGCATTTCTAGCCAGGTTGGAATAAACGAGGCTGCTTGGAGATAGGAAAAGGGAACGAGAAAGAAAAGCTAATGTGAGCCCTAGGGTTTTAAAAAGAAGGAAGTTGGCAGGCACTGTGGCTCATGCCTGTAATCGCAGCACTTTGGGAGGCCAAGGCGGGTGGATCACCTGAAGTCAGGAGTTGAAGATCAGCCTGACCAATACGGTGAAACCCCATCTCTACTAAAAACACAAAAATTAGCTGGGCGTGGTGGTGTATGCCTGTAGTCCCAGCTATTCGGTAGGCTGAGACAGGAGAATTGCTTGAACCTGGGAGGTGGAGGTTGCAGTGAGTGCGCCACTGCACTCCAGCCTGGGCAACAAAGCGAGACTCCCATCTCAAAAAAAAAAAAAAAAAAAGGTAAAAGAAGGAGATAGGTAAAAGAAGGAGATAGGTAAAAAAAGGTAAAAGAAGGGTTAGTTATCAAGTGTTATTAGCTTCCAGTATTCATACTGCTCACTTTGGTAAAAACTAATTGAGTAGATGGGACAGTAAAAAGGATTGTTCCAAGTCTCTTTACTCACCCTGTAAAGATAGCTCTCTCACGTTATAGGGCTATTGAGGTGAGTCCCTGGGTTTATCATAGGCCCAGCTCACTGCAGCTTTGTGCCATGCACAAGGAGCCCAAGTTAGGGGATATCTAATCCTAAAGAAAGTTTGAAATGTAAAGAAAGATAACAAAGAAAGCTGCCGCTTCCACTGGAAAATACGGGCTTTGACCTCACATTTGGCCTTCACTTTCCTCACATGTCCGCTGCAGATTTCTAGATTGTTGCATTTGTTCTGAGGGGTTGCAAAACATGTCAAAGCACATACTAATCATAACCTAAGAAGAGAGAAGTAAAAGAATTCTGGTATTATACTGAGTCATTATAGATTATAGGGAATCTTCAGCTGGCACCTTCAAAATGAGCAGTAATTCCAACGAGCACACAACCATGGGACTTAATAAGCTCTGAGATCATTTTAGGTCTAGGGAAGCCCCAGAGAACAGAGAACTTAAAGTACAAATAGTGGTGCCTCGATCCAGACATACGGACATTAAGATTTCTACTTTGTACTAATTTACATTCCCATTGACAGTGTATACGCGTTCCCTTTCCACTGCATCCCTGCCACCATCTATTCTTCTTTGGCTTTTTTTTTTTTTTTTTTTTTTTTTTTTGAGACGGAGTTTCGCTCTGATGCCCAGGCTGGAGTGCAGTGGTGCGATCTCTCACTCACTGCAAGCTCCGCCTCCTGGATCATGCAATTCTGCCTCAGCCTCCTGAGTGGAGCTGGGACTACAGGTGCCTGCCACCACGCCCGGCTAATTTTTTATATTTTTAGTAGAGATGGGGTTTCACCATGTTAGCCAGGATGATCTCGATCTCCAGACCTTGTGATCTGCCTGCCTCAGCCTCCCAAAGTGCTGGGATTACAGGTATGAGCCACCGTGCAATGGCGCAATCTCAGCTCACTGCAACCTCCGCCTGCCAGGTTCAAGCGATTCTCCTGCCTCAGCCTCCTAAGTAGCTGGCATTACAGGTGCCTGTCATCACACCCGGCTAATTTTTGTGTTTTTAGTAGAAACAGGGTTTCACCATGTTGACCAGGCTGGTCTCGAAGTCCTGACCTCAGGTGATCTGCCCGCCTCAGCCTCCCAATGTGCTGGGATTATAGGTGTGAGCCACTGCACCCAGCCTCAAGAAGCCCAAACTCTTTTTTTATTTGAGACGGAGTCTTGCTCTGTCGCCCAGGCTGGAGTGCAGTGGCGCGATCTCAGCTCACTGCAAGCTCCGCCTCCCGGGTTTACGCCATTCTCCTGCCTCAGCCTCCCGAGTAACTGGGACTACAGGCGCCCGCCACACCGCCCGGCTAGTTTTTTTGTCTTTTTTTAGTAGAGACGGGGTTTCACTGTGTTAGCCAGGATGGTCTCGATCTCCTGACCTCGTGATCCGCCCATCGTGGCCTCCCAAAGTGCTGGGATTACAGACTTGAGCCACCGCGCCCGGCCAAGAAGCCCAAACTCTTAAACATTTCACTATACTGTCTCTCAGACAGAGTATACCACATAAATGACAGCTGTCCTACCAGCGCCCCACTTACTTATGCTTACAGCCCCACTCAAAAGATGAATGGGGGACACATTTGGAGAGTTTCTTCAAACTGTACTGAAACACCTAAGTCCTTGATCTAAGCCCATGCTTATGCTCCACCTCCCTTAGCTAATCTATCAGGATTGGCAGTTAAAGTCCCAGGGGAATTAGTTAATTTTTAGTGGCAGGGCCAAAACAAAACACAGAAATCGGGCCACTCCCTGGCTAGACAGTAAACTCCCTGAGGGCAGAATCATTTAATAATTTTGTAATACCCAAAGTGTTCTGGAAAATACTAAGCATTTAGAAAGTGCTGTGTACATTTTAAGGTGACAATACAGAAAGGGTACATGAGTAAAGCATAAGTGGGGAAAGATCAAGAGGACATTTCCTGGGGGAAAGAGAGACAAAAGCACAGAAAAACTTATACATATAAAAGGAAGAGAAAAGTTCATTGACAAGGCCCAGTATTTTTCCCTAGAAAAGCCTGAAGAAGCACAGGCAATTCAGCTTAGAAACTGGTCCCCATGTCCCCAGTAAGCACACTTCTCACTAGTGGTATAAGAAGATAAGATAAAGGACTGGGGTAAAAAGGGCCCGAATGCTCCAGTGACTGGTGGACACCAAATAGGTAAAAGGCCCTGGGTACTATAAGGCAAATGGGAAGGCTGAGTTCTCTGGGAGGAGTACTGCATTTACTTCTGTTTCCCAGGCAACAAAGCCAGCCTCTTATTCCCTTCACTTTCATCACTGGAGCAGAATGAAATGTAATTGGGTTAATTATTAAAGCAGCACTAGCCACTACCACCACCCCATTTATCTGGGGTTTATAAACAGCCATCTTAATTGATGTTGAGTTGGAATGTGCCACTCATGTTATCTGCCTGGCTACTGGGTACCAGATGGGTACAAGGCAGAAAGATAAAGGGAGATCAAAGAGATAAAGGACCCAACACCAGAAATATTATTCATTTCTGTTCACTTTCATCTAAGTAATATCATGAAGGCCCTTAACTGCATTCTCTATTATTAACCAGATTTGCCAGTTCAAGTAAAGATCTGCTATATAGTGATGAAGCAATTTGTTGTATTAGACAGCTATGATATCATATGGTGAAATAAGGTTAATTCCTAAAAGTTGGCAAGCCTGAGGCTCTAGATGCCCACCCCAGTTGACAACTGAGCCTAAAAAGTCCTCCTGAAAGCAATTCCCTAAGGTACCAGGGAAGTGGGGAACATCTAAGATAGAGTACTGGTGTTTTTAAAAGAGATGAGAGGGGGCTGGGTGCAGTGGCTCATGCCTGTAATCCCGGCACTTTGGAAGGGCCAAGGTGGGTAGGTCACCTGAGGTCAAGAGTTCGAGATCAACCTGGCCAACATAGTGAAACACTGTCTCTACTAAAAATATAAAAATTAGCTGGGCATGGTGGTGGGTGCCTATAATCCCCGCTACTTGGGAGGCTGAGGCAGGAGAATGGCTTGAACCCAGGAGATGGAGGTTGCAGTGGGCCAAGATCGCACCACTGCACTCCAGCCTGGGTGACAGAGCGAGACTCTGTCTCAAAAAAAAAAAAAATAAATAAATAAATAAATAAATAAATAAATAAATAAAAATAAATGAACACACAAAAGGATGAGAGGGGCCCAGGCATCATGGCTCACACCTGCAATCCCAGCACTTTGTGGAGCTGAAACGGGTGGAAAACTTGAGCCTAGGAGTTAGAGACGAGCCTGGGCAACATGGCAAAACCCCATCTCTACAAAAAGTACAAAAATTAGATGGACAAGGCTGAGCGTGGTGGCTCACGCCTGTAATCCCAGCACTTTGGGAGGCCGAGGCGGGCGGATCACGAGGTCAGGAGACAGAGACCATCCTGGCTAGCGCAGTGAAACCCTGTCTCTACTAAAAATACAAAAAATTAGCTGGGCGTGGTGGTGGGCGACTGTAGTACCAGCTGCCTGGGAGGCTGAGGCAGGAGAATAGCATGAACCTGGGAGGTGGAGCTTGCAGTGAGCCGTGATCGTGCCACTACACTCCAGCCTGGAGTGTAGCCTGGGTGAGACTCTGTCTCCAAAAAAAAAAAAAAAATTAGATGGACATGGTGTTGTATGCCTATAGTGCCAGCTACTCAGGAGGGTAAGATAGGAGAATAGCTTGAGACCAGCAGGTTGAGGGTGCAGCGAGTCGTGACTGGGTCACTGCACACTCTAAAAACAAAATAAAAATAAAAGACATGAGAGGGGCAGAGGACAACCAAAAATAAAGTTAATAAGGAAAAGTAAATTTTATAAAAAGTATAGCTCTGTCTTTCCCATACCAGGCAACAAACAGAAGGATGCCTGAGAAAAGATTGTATCAATCAATAAGTTAACACCACATTGTTGGGTTTGTAATATATATAGATGTAATATTAATATATACACAACAGCACAAATAAGGTAGAAGGGAATGGAGCCACAGGGGAACAATATATAGTGAAAAATGTTTCTGTATCTTACCAGAATTAAGTCTGAATAAATTGGAAATTGATCCTGATAAAAAATACACTCAAAAATCAAAAAAGGAGGCCGGGCGCGGTGGCTCAAGCCTGTAATCCCAGCACTTTGGGAGGCCGAGACGGGCGGATCACGAGGTCAGGAGATCAAGACCATCCTGGCTAACATGGTGAAACCCCGTCTCTACTAAAATACAAAAAACTAGCCGGGCGACCTGGCGGGCGCCTATAGTCCCAGCTACTCGGGAGGCTGAGGCAGGAGAATGGCGTGAACCCGGGAGGCGGAGCTTGCAGTGAGCTGAGATCCGGCCACTGCACTCCAGCCTGGGCGACAGAGCGAGACTCCGTCTCAAAAAAAAAAAAAAAAAAAAAAAAAAAAAAAAAATTTAAAAAAAAAATTAGATGATATTCATTTAATACAAATGTAAAGAAGGAATAGAGGAAGAAAAACATTAGAAATTCAGAAAACAAACAGTAAAATGGCAGACAAAAACCCAGCTATATCAATAATAATATTAAATATGAATGGACTAAACAATCGAAAAGCAGAGATTGTCGGACTAAATAAAAAACAAGCTCCAATCATATGTTTTCTACCAGATACACACTTCAGATTCGAAGAGCTAAACAGGTTGAAAGTAAAAGGACAGAAAATGATATGTCAGGGCCGGGCGCGGTGGCTCAAGCCTGTAATCCCAGCACTTTGGGAGGCCGAGACGGGCGGATCACGAGGTCAGGAGATCGAGACCATCCTGGCTAACACGGTGAAACCCTGTCTCTACTAAAAAATACAAAAAACTAGCCGGGCGACGTGGTGGGCGCCTGTAGTCCGAGCTACTCAGGAGGCTGAGGCAGGAGAATGGCGTAGACCCAGGAGGCGGAGCTTGCAGCGAGCTGAGATCCGGCCACTGCACTCCAGCCTGGGCGGCAGAGCGAGACTCCGTCTCAAAAAAAAAAAAAAAAAAAAAAAAAAAGAAAATGATACGTCATATAATCAACAACCATAGAAGAGCTGGAGTAGCCATATTAATATAAGAAAAAATTGACTTTAAGACAAAAAATATTACTAGAGAGAGAGGGACAATGGTAAAATAGTTAATTCATCAGGAACACATATCAATCGTAGACATATGTGCACCTAATGACAAAGTCACAACATATATTAATCAAAAACTGACAAAATTGGGCTGGGCGCAGTGGCTCACGCCTGTAATTCCAGCACTTTGGGAGGCTGAGACAGGTAGATCCCTTGAGGTTAGGAGCTTAAGACCAGCCTGGCCAATATGGTGAAACCCCATCTCTACTAAAAATACAAAAATTAGCCAGGCCTGGTGGCATGCACCTGTAATCCCAGTTACTCAGGAGGCTGAGGCAGGAGAATCGCTTGAACCCAGGAGGCAGAGGGTGCAGTGAACTGAGACTACATCAGTGCACTCCAGTCTGGGCAACAGAGCGAGACTCTGTCTCAAAAAAAAAAAAAAAAAAAAACACCTGACAAAATTGAATGGAAGAATACACAATTCAATAATAATAAATTTCAATACCCACTCTCAATAATAGATAGAACTAGATAGAAAATCAGCAAGGATATACAAAGCTGGAATAATGCTATCAACCAAGTAGATTTAACTGGCATCTACAGGACACTCAACTAAATAATAGCAGAATACACATTCTTCCCAAGCACATGGGTAACACTCTCTAGAAGAGCCTATATACTAAGCCATAAAACAAGTTCCAATACAATTAAAGTGAACAAAATCACACAAAGTATGTTCTTAGACCACAATCAAATTAAATAAGAAATCAACAACAGAAGGAAATATGAGAAATTCAAAATATGGGAAAATTCAACAACACACTCCCCAAAACTTAATAGGTCAAAGAAGTCATACTGAGAAGTGACACTGTTCAGTAAAAGTTTTCTTTTTTTTTTATATTTAAAAGAAGAAGAAGTCATAAGAAAAATTAGGATAACTGGGCACAAAGCCATCTCTTGCTCAAGACACTGGACCAGGCCCTAATGACCTGTGGCTAGGAGCAAGAAAACCCTGACACTTCCCATTGATTTCAATCAAAATAGTAAATTAAGTAAATTAAGTATATCAGGTCCACATCTGCTGGGAGCAGATGCTCATTAGGATGAAAGTCAAAAAGATTATGCAGGGCAGACAACTAATACCCTACATTACCCAGGCCCCTATTCCTCAGAAGTTTTTTGTTCTTCCAGTAATTACCAGGAAGCTGTCAAATGCCAAGCTTCTTATTTCACTTTTATGAGGCCTCAAACATGCAGAAAAATATTATAAGCTTAAGAACCTTTTGGCAGATACTCCCTACTTGAACTCAAACAAAACATAGCACAGACGACAGAACAGAACTCTTCTAAGAGTCAGGAAGACCCGGTTTAAAGTTCCAGGTCAGCCTCTCACAGTGTGATATTGGGCAAGTGACATAACTTTCTAAGTCTCAGTTTTCTTCCCTACAGAATGGAAATGCTACCACCTACCTCACAGGGTTGTTGCAAAGATGAAAAGAGATAATGTGGGAAGACAGTACCTGGTCCACAGTAGGCACTCATTAGCTTCATTTCCATCATTTCAGTTGCTGTGACTACACAGAGTTAGTGGTCTGCTACAATGTCAGCAGGGGGAGCTCCTCAGACTTTTGCATGTTCTCCCAAAATTTTACCTGGTAGAACTGCAATAGCTTTACATGCATTTACAGCTCTTTAAGTACGGCCCTAGAATTTGTGTTGCTGAAGATAGGGAAAGGCCTGGGTTGACGACCAATTGGAGGCTACCAGGAACCTACAGAATTGCAGGTAAAGGCACCAAGATAAGGGAGAAGAGATGAAATTAATAGACTATCAAAACACTTTTTTTATTTTTTAATATTTTAAAAATTCTTTTTGCAATAACTTACTCGTCACCTTATAACACTTTTCTACAGTAGCTTCTGTTTTCTATTATTGCTTTTAGTCTCTTGTGGGAGGAAGTAGAACAGATCTTGATTTTCCACAAACCCATTTTTGTTGATGATTCTGAATGGCTTTACTTAGGGTCTACTGAAGACTCTTTTGGCACTATAGTACTAGTCACACCCCCTAAAACTGCAGGTATGTGTCTGCTTTGTCCCTCCAAGCTTCATCCCTGCAAAAAGCCATTCACCATGCAAAAGTTCCACTTATGTTTGGAGTAAGACTGAGTCATGGGTAACCACCAAGACTTGGAGTTACAGGAAGGCAGGGATCATAGTCTGTCTTATTCACTGTAGTAGCCTAGAACAGTGCCTGGCATATGACAGCTGTAGAACAAATGTCTGCTAAATGTAATTGTTCTGGGACCATTACAATCTCATTCCAATCATACAAGACAAAGTGCTTTTCCAGGAAAATTGGGAGTGCTTACTGCTAAAAGGCCAATTGCTCTTTCACTCTGAAAGCTATTATTATAGCAGCTCAATTACATGATCACAAGTTTAATAAAAAGCAAAACATCTGTATCCAGGAGGGCAAGAAAGCTCAGGAAAAGGTCGGTTACATAAGATTTTCCTCAGCAAGCACCACTGGATCATAAAAACCTATGTCTAAGAACCATTTAAAAAGAAGAATTAAACAAGAAAAACACTGAGTTCCCTGGGAGCGCTCTCTCTCTTATAAAGTCCTAGGAAAAAGAAGGACATTTTAATGCTTTGTCCTTTAAAATAACTCTGAGGAGGCAGATCAGGAAGGTGGTTTAGAGTCCACTGGTTCTATTCTTCTACTTCTTAGCTGCATCACTCTGGGCACGTTCGCCCTTGGGATTCAGTTTCCTCCACTGTTAATTAGGTAATCACACCTATCTCATATGATTACTGCAAGACAGAAATGAAGTATGTGTAAAGCACTTAAAACACTCCCTAGTATATAGCAAATGCTCAATAAATGTTAGGCTTTTGTTGCTGTATTATTATTACTGGAATTTTCTCAAGAGAAGAAAATAAACGATACAACTGCCAATAGAATCTGGAGGGACATCAAAATATCAACGAATGATAAATAAACATTCTGTAATATGTATTTTGAAAAACTGATAGAAACTAGTTTAATGGTGAATGGAAACCATCTGCTAATCTAACTCAAGAGTGAGGTTCTAGGGAGTCTAGAGTTTCTTCTCCTAATGGCATTCTGCATCCTTTCATAGATTTTCTCAGCAGATTTCACATCTGTAAACAGCTGCCCACTGGAACACAGCCCCTATATTCAAAGGTATCCATAAGTGTAATTAGGCCATTTGGGGTCAGACCACTAGGCATAAAGTAGGAAACAGGAAACTGAGATAAGGAGGTCTTGGAGGCAAGGCAGAAAAAAACAACATACAGCTGTTCCCCCAAAGCTAAATGCCAAGGAAACAGAGATCTGCCGACAGTAGAGAAGCAGGAGGTGCTGTATGGGGCGGTGAAGGCAGATGTCTGGAACAAAGAAGGGTGGAGAAGAGCTCTGGAGTATTGTCTGGCAGCAAGTGATTATCTGCCAGTGAAAAGCTTTCACGTGCCTTCAGTTAAGTCACACAGAAGTGCCAGGCAAGGAGAGGCACGGGCCACAGCATCTGTTTTACAACTAGGGCCAGAGCCTCCTCATATGAGGCTGTCAGGAGACTGTGGTATAGTCTGCTGTCCTGCCAGGCCAGAGCCTATGAAGTCCTGGTGTCTGACAGAGAAACCACTGAGGTTTCTGGAATTCCTGAGCATTGATGTTGGATGAAACATACTATTTAGGAAAGGCCAGATCCCATGGCCCTGATGCTGTCACAGCAGCTTGGTTAGAAATCATAAGATAAAACTTGTAACATTATCGCAGTCTGACAGTGACACTGCCTCAGTAGATCCCTCCCCAACTTTAACTATCACATGGCCCAGATTCTCCAAAACAGAATGCCATTTAAAAACTTTTAATAAAGATGCTTATTAAAGATCTCTCTAAATGTGGCTTTTTATACCTTTTATGCATTTGCATTCATAAATTTATAAGTCGGCAGTGGAGGTAGGAGGGAGGGGGGAAAAGACTGTGACGGGGAAACAACCTTTTCTACATATAAAAATGGAATTCTGTTTTACTTCCTTCTCTAGAGACTGACCAGAAGCAATAGCACACACCACGTCTCAGAACACAGTCATGTCATGCCTCACAGCCCAAAAACATCTGTCACTAAACTATTCAACCATCATAAAACTGCTGGCCAGGCACAGTGGCTCATGCCTGCAATCTCAGCACTTTGGGAGGCCAAGGCGGGCAGATCACAAGATCAGGAGATTGAGATCATCCTGGCTAACATGCTGAAACCCCGTCTCTACTAAAAATACAAAAAATTAGCCGGGCGTGGTGGCACGCCCCTGTAGTCCCAGCTACTCGGGAGGTTGAGGCAGGAGAATTGCTTGAACCTGCGAGGTGGAGGTTGCAGTGAGCCAAGATCGCGCCACTGCACTCCAGTCTGGGCGACAGGGTGAGACGCTGTCTCAAAACTAAGTAAGTAAATAAATAATAAAACTGCTTCAGTGGGGCTTGCCTAGCCCATTTTCTATTCTGTGGAGATTTCTGAGCCAGCTCCAAGGGTGTCTCCCTGTTCTCCTTCCTCAGAAGATTCACCAGTGCCTGGAAATTCCACATGCTGGCAGTACCAAAGGAGTGGAGAGGTATGCACTAAGCTCCTAATTAAATCACAGGATCTGGCTCATGAGTATCTCACCAACCGAAACATAAACACGGCACCTTTATCATTCAATTAAAAGCATAGCCAGAATTTAATTGCTGGATTAAGAAACAAATGGTTTAAACAAATAATTTAAAAGAAAAAAAAAGGTCTGGGGAAAGTGAAATAGGGTAAGAGAAACATTTTTCTTCAACCCTGCCATTTCCTGCCTTGAAGTAAGGAACAGAATATCAAACCAGGACCCCAAAATAGAATTTTCAGACAGATGCCAAGACACCATCACATCAACATAGGTAAAGGAGGGAGAAGCTTTATCTGGCTCCTTGCCCCTTCACATTTTCAAAAGCCAAACATTTCCTTACCTGCCAGGACCCTGTTAACAGAAGAGTGAGTAGCCAAGCCAGGCTGTCCACGTTCATGAAAAATCCCAGCATAAGGCAAGTACTCAGGCAGCAAGAAACGCCTACAAGAAGGAATCACATGTGAAAAGCTGACTAAAGACTACCACGAAACAAAGGAGATACTAACTACCTACACTGAAAAATCTAGGCGAAGGGACCCACTGAATCCACAGATGCCCAGAAAGGAACAGAATCTTCCAAGATTGGTCCTTCCACGGATTTGTATCTATCCTTTTCTGCCCTTCCTTCTAAAGTTCCCCCAACACTTCTGTTCTTAAACAGGATTCTCCCAGCACCACTTTTTCATCTCTTTTGAATGTGGCTAACCATCATCCGTCAAGAGTTTAGACAGCAGGGCTGGACTGTAGGCCCACTAGGAAACAATGCCAGATATGGACAATCCAAAGACCAGAAAGTAGGTTTAAAACTAAATCCTAGGCTCTAACGAAGTCTCCCTCTGTTGCTAGCAACTCGGTTCTTACCTTGGGACAAAGCGTCCAAGCGAAGGTGCAGACATCCGGGCATTGCGTGGAGCTCGGTGCCTGGATCTGTCACCATTGTCCCTGAAAAAAACAAAAAGACTACATGTAAGAGAGTCACTAAGAAAGAAGTACCCACCAGCTCAAAAAGGAAACATCCCCAAAATGACATTCTTACACTTAGGAGAGGACCCCACAGAAATTTGTCACCTGGCTGCTCACTAATTAGGTGGCACATTAATAAAACATATTTCTGGAGAACCTCAACTAAGAGATTTATGAGCATTTACCAACAGCTCAGGAATGAGGAGGATTTTTCTTGAGTTAATGTGGTCCCTTAGCATCTCAAACTGAAGCCACATTTAGATCTTAGGATTTGGAATGGATATATATAAACTTTTTCTATATTGAAAGATGCAAGAAAAATGTGTCTTGGGGGGTTGTCTTACATTATTTATTATTATTTTACTTGTTATCCAGACACCTGCTGTGGGAGGAGGTCTTAAAGGAAGAAAAATCCTCCCACCAATTTCATTTGGCAAATGGTTATCTTCAAATGAAATGTTTAGGTCTTCCATGTGGAAAAATCAGTGATAGGTAAAAGGAAAAAAAAAAAAACGCACAAGAAAAAGACAGTACCTTCTTTTACAGACTGTCAATGGTGAAGAATATTAGAAAATGCAATCCTATGTTAGGTCATTTGAATACAAAGTCTGGGTGTTTTCTTTACAGATTGTTAACAATCCATGCAATAGTAATAACTGCCATTTATTAAGTATCTACTAGGTTCCAATAAAAAGGTTATTGATATGTTATCCCATTTAATTCTTCTAGCTAGGCCACGAAGTATTACTACTATTTTACAGACAAGTGGACAAAAGACCAGAGAGGTAAATACCAAGGTCACATAACTAGTAAGTGGTTAAGGCAGGATTCAAGGAAGATTGGACTTTGAAGCCCTAGATCTTTCCACTACACTTCACTGCTTCCTGCAAGAAAAGAGGAAAGGAGCTTCACATGTTTTAGTTTCCAGTACATCAAAGGAACAATAAGCCAAAGGGCACTGGCTGGACAGAGCAGTTAATTAGCTGCTTAACCAACTCCACAAAATAAATGAACCTTTGAGAGCTTGATTTGGGATACTTTCTGAATTCTCCCTTTGGATTATCTTCAAATCAATGAGATAATCTTCAAACTGGCCCTGAAACCGAAGTTAAGGCAACACTTGGCTTTTAAGTGGACCACTGGGAACTTCACAAGCCAGAAACAAAAGCCTATGATGGTTTTTATATCTTGGTAGAATTGGCTGCCGAGCATTAAGAGACAAATCAATACCAGGGATATTGGAAGCTGATCCATTGAAAGTATTTGATTTTTATTTTCCCAAAAGAAAAAGCACACACTGTGTTCCTTAACATATCTTACTCCTTTGACCTGAAACTCTGCAGATGAAAGGAAGGGCAGGCCGGGCGCGGTGGCTCAAGCCTGTAATCCCAGCACTTTGGGAGGCCGAGGCGGGCGGATCACAAGGTCAGGAGATCGAGACCATCCTGGCTAACACGGTGAAACCCCATCTCTACTAAAAATACAAAAAATAGCCGGGCGAGGTGGCGGGCGCCTGTAGTCCCAGCTACTCGGGAGGCTGAGGCAGGAGAATGGCATGAACCCGGGAGGCGGAGCTTGCAGTGAGCTGAGATCTGGCCACTGCACTCCAGCCTGGGTGACAGAGCGAGACTCCGTCTCAAAAAAAAAAAAAAAAAAAAAAAAAAAAAAAAGGAAGGGCAAGGAGAAAGAGTTAAGACTATATGGAATGTAAAAGGGGGGTTAAAAAGAATAATGGAATCAGGAGTTCCTGACCAGCAGACTGCAGTTACTGGGGAGCCCACAAATTATACACATACACAGAGGAGTAGCTGAATATCAAACAAATAAGATAGTTTCCAAATTAAGCATACTATTATTTTTCAAATATACTACTGTTGTGATAAATTATGAATTCAATTAAAAGTATAACTGAATTCATGATAGCTTTTCATTACTGTATATTTCACTTATCAATTAGTACTAAAAGTACAACTAATTATCATAAGAGCAGTTAGAAAATATTTTGAAGTTAAAAAGGATCCTAATGGGGGGAAAGGGTGGAGGCCTCTAAGCCTCAAAAGTATAAAAAAAAACTAGCTGGGCAGAGTGGTGTGCTCCTGTAGTCTCAGTTACCTGGGAGGCTGAGGTGGGAGGATTGCTTGAGTCCAGGAGTCCAAGGTCAGCCTGGGCAACAAGAGACTCTCATCTCTTTAAAAAAAAAAAAAAAAGAAAGAAAGAAAGAAAGAAAACAGGCCAGGCACAGTGGCTCACGCCTGTAATCCCAACACCCTGGGAGGCCCACCTAGGGTCAGGAGTTCGAGACCAGCCTGGACAACATGGTGAAACCCTGTCTGTACTAAAAAAAAAACAAAAAAATTAGCCAGGCACAATGTTGCATGCGTGTAATCTCAGCCACTTCGGAGGCTGAGGCAGGAGAATCGCTTGAACCCAGGAGTTGGAGGTTGCAGTGAGTTGAGATCGCGCCTTTGCACTCCAGCCTGGGTGACAAGAGTACAACTCCATCTCAAATAAAATAAAATAAAATAAAAAATAGAAAACAAAGCTAGAAAAGAAGCATCATGGGGCAAATCCAATTATTTCACACCCATGAGAGAGAGTTGGCCTTCCCAGAATCACATTACAGAGCTGACAATTTGCTCCTGCAAGAGTCAAAGATTCACTTCCTTCTGGACAACAAACACGAATCTATCTCTCATTAGAAGGGCTGAAGAGCAGGGAAGGGGAAGCCAGTGCACTGGATAGTACTGAGCCGCTGCCAGTGCCCAAAGGTAACACAGAGCTTGGTGAAAGAACACAAGAAGACAACAGAGAAAAAAGGGCAAACCCCAAGGCTGGGGAAAATATGGGCCCATACAACGTGGGTCACAAGCATCTTTTTGTTGCAATTAAAACCTAAAAATAATTTCTTTCTGATTTAGCTTATCCCTTCATTTAAAAAAAAGGGAAGGGGGCTGGGTACGGTGCCTCACGCCTGTAATCCCAGCACTTTGGGAGGCTGAGGCGGGCGGATCACTTGAAGTCAGAAGTTCGAGACCAGTCTGGTCAACATGGTGAAATCTCATCTCCACTAAAAACACAAAAATTATCCAGACGTGGTGGCGAGCACCTGTAATCTCAGCTACTCGGAAGGTTAAGACACAAGAATCATTTGAACTGGGAGGTGGAGATTGCAGTGAGCCAAGAGTGCGCCACTGCATTCCAGCCTGGGCGACAGAGTGAGACTCTATCTCAAAAACAAATAAAATAAAATAAAAAAATAAAGTGAAGGGGTTAAGATGATAATTTTTATGTTATGTGTATTTTGCCAACATTTTAAAAAACTGATGGAAAAGAGAGAGTGCAAAATACAGTCAGAGATAATGGCTTTATAGTGTTTAGAGATTACTGGAGGATATATAGAGGAAAACAAGAATGAGATCAGCTGACTCAAATACACACAGTCTCAGACTGAAGGTTACATGAGGCACCATAAAAGAGGCAACATGTTAAGTAAGGGGAGGTGTTCATGCTGGTCCTCAGCTTATTTAACATCTTGGCTAAGAATGGAGAAATAAGAGCTAAATGTCATCTCAATACAAAGTAGAGAAGATTTCAAATTCCAAGTGTTGAGAACTCTGAAGGAGAAATGACAGGAGAGGACCCAGCATGACCAGGAAAATGTGAAACATAATAAACACTGTATGAGATGCTGCCTATGGGAGAAAAGAACCCACAGACCTCTAGGATAAAATAGCCTATAACCAAACCAGCTCAGACATTTACTGAGCAGGTTAAACCTTGAATACCGGAATGGGTAAGGTGGTAAAGGTCAGAATATACTACAAAAGGTTAAGTTCGACAAGAAGAGGGGAGAAGGCCATCAGTTTTAGTATTGGTACACAGAAATCCCAGACCAAAGGCACAGCTCCAAATAACTAAAGGCAGAAACAGTAACTGATGACTCTCTAGATTCTATAGTCCAGAAAGAGGGGAAGATTCAGAGATAATGGATTGAGGTGGGAAAAGACATCTCAATGCATGGGATATTTAGGGGAAAAACTGAAGGGAGAGGAATGAGTTCCAAACAAAAGAGCAAAGGAATTAAAAGTACTTAAAATAATGATATATTTAGAAAACTACACAGAAATCTGCCACTCATTTCAGTGCTGACACAAGGTCGACATCAAGCCAAACCTCTGTGAGATAGAAGGAGACAAATTTGGTCAGGCAGGCAGAGACTGAATATGAGTGAATTGGAAGATATTTGCCAGATGAAAAGTGAGAGAAAGGCAGACCCAGAGAGACAGTTTAGGAACAATGAAGGGTGCTAAATACCGGGGTCTGACGACATAGCCAACACCCTTTCCAAGGGTAGTGACTTAAAAGTGTGAAGAACAGAGTACACAAATATGTTGGTACTGCTCCTTCAACACAGGAGGAATACTTTTCAGGGAAACACCAGAGAAACCCTCATCAATTCCAACAGCCAGAAGCTGACTTTGAGCCAGCAGGATAGAAGCTGGCTGGGTTATTAATGGCTTTCCCAGTTGTTGAATTCTGTGCATCTCTGATTAACTCTCAGAGGGGTATTTGGGAAGGAGTAGGGGGAAAAATACTTTCTTATCAAAGATTTTACCAGAAAAAAACACCCTTCAAACAATCAAGTATCCAAAACAAGTGCTAAATACAAGAAGATGTATTTCCAGAACAAGGGAGAAACACAGCAGCAGCTCTTTTGCTAAACACCTAGGATTAATTGCCTCGGAGAGAGGCTGTAATTTGAAGGAATGAAAAATGCACCTACAGACTGCTGTCTGAGTCCTGACCAGACAGTCAGGTTGTCATTGCTCCTCAGTGACAAATAGCTCTGACTTGGGCCTTTATAAATGAAGCTCTTGCAGCAAAAAGCTCAAAAGGCCACTGTCCTCTTGACAGTATACAGTTGACTTTGCTGACAATTAGACTATTAAAAAACTTTTTGTTTCCCTATGCTGCTCTGTTTCTACTCAATCTCCAGACAACAGAAGGCCTAGTTGGCCTTGTCCCTAGAGAGCACAGTGATCTTGGTCAACTCCTTTCCTTACTGGAGTGCTGTTGGTTAGAAACTGAGGCCCCAGTCTCTACTTTCAATGACTGTGCACATATGCAAGGGCTTTGATTTCTGGAAGGAAGGCACAGCCCCAGCTCATATCATTTACAGGGAACACAGCTAATAGCATAGGTCTCCTGGAACGACAGAGCCTTCATTTTTCTCCAAGGAATGGTAATATAAGAGATAATTACCATTTACAAATTCCTCTCCTCCCTTATGTTACCTTTTAATTTCATCTGCCTACATTATGCAAATCCACATTCCTATTGTGCATTTTATGTTAAAAAATAAGCATATAAATCTAAGGGTTATGTCTTCCTCCCCCAAACCCCCACTGCTTAATTCTTTCCTGCTGTATTTTCCCATTCTAAGCCCAGGCACAATCCAGACGTGTTCCATTTTCTTTCTCTTCTTCTTCACTCCTCTTAAGAAATATTCGTATGTATTTTACTTGCCCAGTAATTCTAATTCTAGAATTCTAAAGTATTAATTCTAAAGTTGCTAAGCAATATTACACATTTTTAAGCAATAAATCAAAGTCCTCAGTAAGAGCTAGAATTCAGGTTAAGTATGTATTTTACAAATACACTGAGGTTCGACAGGTACCATATAGCCTATTCTTAATCCTCAGGAAGGTCCCTTACTTTTCTGAGACTTTTCATTATTGCACCTCTGCGTGCTACATGGGAAATTTTCTTTTCTTTTCTTTTTTTTTTTTTGAGATGGAGTCTCACACTCTGTCACCCAGGCTGGAGTGCAGTGGTGCAATCTCAGTTCACTGCAACCTCCGCCTCCTGGGTTCAAGCAATTCTCTGCCTCAGCCTCCCGAGTAGCTGGATTTACAGGCGCCTGCTACCACGCCCAGCTAATTTTTACATTTTTAGACGGACGGGGTTTCACCATCTTGGCCAGGCTGGTCTTGAACTCCTGACGTGATCCACCTGTTTCAGCCTCCAAAGAACTGGGATTATAGGCATAAGCTACCGCCCCCGGCCGACAGGGGAAATTTTTCTAAGATAGTTAACTCCAACAAAGATCCAAGAAGCTTAAAGCTACAAGAATCAGAGGTTATCTAATCTCATTCTACACATCAGACACCGGGGCCTAGGATGGGAAAGGGGCCTGCTCAAGATCAGATAATAAATCACAGCCTCAGCCAAGACTAGAACCCAGGACTATTCCCTAGACAATAGCTGTCAGGCTGTGGGGCCAGCAGGCATTGACAAGTGATCTCAATGCCAATCACTGCTCTTCTAAGAAGCAGTGATTGTGAATTTATAAATTTAGTTCAAAATTGGATCCAGTAAGAGTAAAAAAAGGACTCAGCAATTTTTTTTTTTTTTTACAAGAAAAGATGGCTGTGCTTTCAGGAAGCTCATTCCCCCCAAAACATTCACAAACAGGCTCCACACTTAGAAAACATCGAGCCCTCAGAAATCAATACTTACAATGCAACCCTCAGATATCCTCACCTGTACTATGCCCACTGCTTTTTAACTGGTTCTTCTGCATCAGTACACTTGTCACTTTAGGTCACCTTAACCAATACTATCAGAGTTAGCTGCCTAAAATACATATTGGATGATGGCTGGCCCGAGACAAAGTCCAAACTTCTCAGCCAGGCATTCCAGGCCATCCAGAGTTCAGGGCTTTCTGATGTCTCTCTCATATCACAAACACTCCATAGCTCTAGCCACAGATCTATTCAGGGTCCCTGAATAAGCCCTGTAAATCTCCTGTCTCTACGCTTTTGCTTAAGCTACTCCCTTTATCTAGAATGTCCTTGCCTATACCCATCATCCATATCAATTCCTCTCTCACAGTTCTATGCAGTCTTCAACACCCAGCTCAAATCCATGAAGCTCTCTCACCTCTCCCCAAATACTGTCTCCCTTTATACAATGCTCTCCTAGAATTTTAGTGGTAACTTATTACAGTCTATCTTTTTAGATACTTATGTAAAACTTGATGCTATTCCATAACTTAAAACGCTTCAATGACTTCCTCTTGCCTATGGGATAAAGTTCACCTCCTTTGCAAGGCATGCAAGACAAAGATCTAGCTCCACTCTAGGGGCTCATCTGCTACACATCTTGAAATTTACAGTCCAGCCACACCTATTAACAAAGCAATTCCCCAAATATTCCATGCTGTTTCATGTTTCTATGACCATGCATTTACAGTTGGTACTCAAATAATGTTATTTCATTAAATGTTGTTTTGTATGCTGATGAGGGAAAAAAATCAATTCCTGGCCATGGCCACTGTCTGTGTTGAGTTTGCACACTTCCCCATGTCTGTGTGGGTTTTCTCCGGGCATTCCGGTTTCCTCTCACATCCCAAATATGTGCACATTAGATGAACTGGTGTGTCTAGACTGCCTCAGTCTGACTGGGCGTGGGTGTGTGCGTGAGTGCACCCTGTGATGGAATGGCATCCTGTCCAGGGCAGATTTTCCCTGTGCACCCTGAGCTGCCAGGATAGGCTGCAGCCACCTGTGAGCCAGAATGGGCATAAGCACATTGGAAAATAAATGAATATAAAATAATGTAAAAATATGTAAAGCATACAATAATCATACAGGTGCACAATAATAATGATGCAGTACTAAGTCTCAGGGCGCTCACCATATTTGTTCCTGTTTATGTTTTAACTACATGGTGGCAGGACGTGTTCCTCACAATTTTCACTTTGCAAACATCTATTCCTTGATTTACCTCACCCCACATCGACTGTTGTCACTCACTGATTCACCAAAAACCAAATAATTATATTTTTATTAATCTTTCTTAGATGTACATACAGCTCACATTTATTTCAATGTTTAATATAAGAAGTGTTTGGGGTTTTTTTTTTCTTTTTTTTTTTTCTGAGACAGAGTCTTGCTCTGCCGCCTAGGCTGGAGTGCAGTGGCCGGATCTCGGCTCACTGCAAGCTCCGCCTCCCGGGTTCACGCCAATCTCCTGCCTCAGCCTCCCGAGTGGCTGGGACTACAGGCACCCACCACCTCGCCCGGCTAGTTTTTTGTATTTTTTTAGTAGAGATGTGGTTTCACCGTGTTAGCCAGAATGGTCTCGATCTCCTGACCTCGTGGTCCACCCATCTCGGCCTCCCAAAGTGCTGGGATTACAGGCGTGAGCCACCGCGCCCGGCCTGTTTTGGGTCTTTATTTAGATGCTTGGTGACGTTTGTGTAGCCAGAAATATGTCACAGGAACTTAACTCTTGTTCATATCAATTAGCCTATGGTAAAATTGGTTTCATTATAGTAGTTTTGCTTATGTTACAGTTTCCAAAGAGGAATTACTGTACTTGCCTTTCTCCTAAGTATACCTAAAGAATGACCCTATTTTAAGACTTACACCTCTTTTCTAAGCCACTTCATAAAACATTCAACCACTACAAAATTATCTGGAAAATAATAAGAGAGGTTTTTTATCTCTCCCCAGGTCATTTTCTTTCTTTTTTTAAAAAATTTTTTATGAAAATAAAAATTTTCACTGCACTCCCAGGCTGGAGTGCAGTGGGGTAATCTCGGCTCACTGCAATCTCCGCCTCTCAGGTTCTAGCAATTCTCCTGCCTCAGCCTCTTGAGTAGCTAGGACTACAGGTGGAGAAGTTTTTGTCTCGTTCCACATTAAGAACTAATTTTGTATAATACCACCACTCAATAATGTAGATGGCTGGCTGATTCCTAACTGCTTTAAGCAGGTTCCAGTCTACAAAGAGAATAACTTTACAGGGTGTTTCCTCAGCGTTCCTCTTGCACTGCTAATATTAAAGGTCTGTGGCTCGTAAGTCAAAGGCAAAGACAAAGGGAACTCCATTTCAAAATGAAGTAGACAATATCCCATCCCTCTCTGATGATTTCAGTTGCCAAAAGTTACCCTCCCTTCCTTGGGTACAAGTTATATATTTGTTATTAGAGAGTAGTCACTGATTCCTACAGAAGTCCTAGAAATTCCCAGCTCAGAAGAGAGCAGAATTCTAGTCAGAACTTGAAATACATGAGTCATCAGGACTATCACCTGATAAGAATGGTATTATCTAGGTTCTAACATATCTTCTTTGCCATGACTCAACTAGATTTTTCAGTTATATCAAAGGGCCAGATGAAGAATATTAAATTGTGGGCCAGATGTGGCGGCTCATGCCTGTAATCCCAGCACTTTGGGAAGCAAAGGCAGGAGGATTGCTTGAGCTCAAGAGCTCGAGATCAGCCTGTGCAACATAGTAAGACCCTGTCTCCACCCCCTCCCAAAAAAAAAAAAAAAAAAATTAGATGAGCATGGTGGTCCATGCCTATAGTCTCAGCTACTCAGGAGGCTGAGGCAGGAGGATCCCTTGAGCCCAAAAGTTCAAGGCTGCTTGAACTGCACACCACTGCTCTCCAGCCTGGGTAACAGAGCAAAACCCAGTCTCAAAAAAAAAAAAAAATTGTTGTGAACTAAAGGCAAGCAACTTCCCCTAAGCCACATCCAATCAGATGGCAGAGCTGAGTAACAGCCTTCAGAACTTTCCTCAGCCACATCATACACCAAGAACATCTTTTAATGACTTGTTTGCCAGAAGATTATTTAGCAAGGGGACCATAAAAGGAGAATCTCGTGTTGCATGAAACTCGTGTACATATGCATGTGGTATTTCCAGAATATATCATGCCAAACTAAGGAACCAGCACCCATCTCTCGCTCCCGGAAATAACTGTCATACAAGTAGACATTTTTGCACACAGGTATACCTTGAAGATATTGCAGGTGTGGTTCCAGACCACCACAATTTAAAGCAAATACTGCAATAAAGCAAGCCACATGAATCTTTGGTTTCCTAGTACATATAAAAGCTACGTTTATACTATAGACTACTGGGTATGTAACAGCATTATGTCTTAAAAAACAATGCACATACCTTAATTAAAAATACTTTATTGCGCCAGGTGCAGTGGCTCTCGCCTGTAATCCCAGCACTTTGGGAGGCTGAGGAGGGCGGATCACGAGGTCAGGAGACCAAGACCATCCTGACTAACACGGTGAAGCCCTGTCTCTACTAAAATACAAAAAATTAGCTGGGCGGGTTGCGGGCGCCTGTAGCCCCAGCTGCTCGGGAGCCTGAGGCAGGAGAATGGTGTGAACCTGGGAGGCGGAGGTTGCAGTGAGTGGAGATCACGCCACTGCACTTCAGCCTGGGCAACAGAGCGAGACTCTATCTCCAAAAAAAAAAAAAAAAAAAAACTTTATTGCTTAAAAAAAAGCTAACGATCATCTGAGCCTTCAGTGAGTTGTAATATTTTTGATGGTGGAGGGTTCTGCCTCAATGTTGACTGCTGACTGATCAGAGTGATGGTTGCTGAAGGCTGGAGTGGCTGTGGCAATTTCTGAAAATAAGGCAACAATGAAGTTTTGCTGCATCGATTGACTCTTCCTTTCATAAAAGATTTCTTTGCAGCATGTGATAGCGTTTTAACCACAGCACAACTGCTTTCAAAATTGGAGTTAATTTTCTCAAGCCCTTTATCAACTAAGTTTATGGAATATTCTAAATCCTTTGTTGACATTTTAACAATGTTTATAGCATCTTCACCACAAATAGATTCCATCCTTTAAAAACTACTTCAAGGTGTCTATGCTGAGAATAAAAATTTTTAAATAATTTTTAAAAAGAAACCACTTTCTTTCCTCATCTACAGTGAATAACTCCTCATCCATTCAAGATTTTGTCTTTTGGTGGTTTTTTTTTTTTTTTTTTTTTTTTTGAGATGGGAGTTTCGCTCTTGCCCACGTTGGAGTGCAATGGTGCGATCTCAGCTCACTGCATCTTCTGCCTCCCGAGTTTCAGCAATTCTCCTGCCTCAGCCTCCCAAGTAGCTGGGATTATAGGCATGTACCACCACTCCTGGCTAATTTTGTTTTTTAGTAGAGGACGGGGTTCTCCATGTTGGTCAGGTAGTCTTGAACTCCAGACCTCTAGGTGATCCCCCCCCCCGCCCGCCCGGCCTCAGCCTCCCAAAGCACTGTGATGTACAGTGCGGTGAACCACCACGCCCAGCCTTTGTTCTTTTTCTTTTATTTTCTTTTTTTTTTTTTTTTGAGACGGAGTCTCGCTCTGTCGCCCCAGGCTGGAGATGCAGTGGCCATGATCTCAGCTCCACTGCAAGCTCCGGCTCCCGGGTTTAAGCCATATCTCCTGGCTCAGCCTCCCGAGTAGCTGGGGGCTACAAGGGCGCCCGCCACCTCGCCCCGGCTAGTTTGTATTTTTAGTAGAACGGGTTTCACCGGTTAGCCAGGAGGGTCTCGATCTCCTGACCTCGTGATCCGCCCGTTCGGCCTCCAAAGTGCTGGGATTACAGGCTTGAGCCACCGTGCCCGGCCTCTTTTTTTTTTTTTTAAGACAAGGTCGCTCTTGTCACCCAGGCAGTGGCGCGATCTCGGCTCACTGTAGCCTCAACCTCTCAGGCTCAAGTGTTTCTCCTACCTCGGCCTCAGTAGCTGGCAATATAGGCACGCACCGCCACGCCCAGCTAAGTTTTTTTTTTTTTTTTTTTTTGGTAGAGATAGGGGGTTTCACCATGTTGCCCAGGCTGGTCTTGAACTCTTGGACTCAAGCAATCCTCTCACCTCAGTCGCCTAAAGCTCTGGGATTACAGGTGTGAGCCACCACACCTGGCCCCATTCAAGTTTTTTTTTTTTTTTTTTTGAGACAGAGTCTCACTCAATCACCCAGGCTGGAGTGCAGTGGCGCGATATCGGTTCACTGCAACCTCCGCCTCCCAGGTTCAAGCGATTCTCCTGCCTCAGTCTTCCAAGTAGCTGGGATTACAGGTGCCTGCCACCACGCCCAACTAGTTTCTGTATTTTTAGTAGAGACAAGGTTTCACCATGTTGGCTAGGCTGGTCTCAAACTCCTGACCTCAGATGATCCGCCTGCCCTGGACTCCCAAAGTGCTGGGATTATAGGCATGAGCCACCATGTCAAGTGTTATCATGAGATTGCAATAATTCAGTCACATCTCCAGGCTCCACTTCTAATTCTCATTATCTTGCTATTTCTACCACATCTGCAGTTACTTCCTTCACTACAATCTTGAATCTGTGAAAGTCATTCATGAAGGCTGGAATCAACTTTTTCCATACGCTGTATCATGTTGATATTTCTACCTCCTCCCATGAATTGCCAAAACTCTTAATGGCAACTAGAATTGCAAATCCTTTCCAGGTTGTTTCAATTTACTTTGCCCAGATTCATAAGTGGAATCACTATCAATAGCACTATGGCCTTCTTTCTTTCTTTCTTTCTTTTTTTTTTTGAGACAGAATCTCACTCTGTCAAACAGGCTGGAGTGCAGTGGCACCACCCTGGCTCACTGCAATCTCCACCTCCCAGGTTCAAGCGATTCTCCTGCCTCAGCCTCCTGAGTAGCTGGGACTACAGTTGTGTGCCACCATGCCTGGCTAATTTTTGTATTTTTAGTAGGGACAGGGTTTCGCCATGTTGACTAGGCTGATCTCGAACTCCTGACCTCAGGTGATCTACCCACCTTGGCCTCCCAAAGTGATGGGATTACAGGTGTGAGCCACCACACCTGGCCAGCCTTATTTCTTAAAGAATAAGACTTGAAAATCGAAATTACTTCTGGAGCCATAGGCTGCAGAATGGATGTTGTGTTACTAGGCATGAGAATAACATTAATCTCCTTGTACATCTCCATCAGAGGTCCTGGTGACCAGGTGCATTGTCAGTGACCAGTTACATTATATTTGTTTATTTTTATTTATTTTGAGAAAGGGTCTTGCTGTGTTGCCCAGGCTGGAGTGCAGAGGCGTGATCGCAGTTCACTGCACGCTTGACCTCCAAGGCTTGAGCAATCTTCCCACCTCAGCCTCCTGAGTAGCTGGGACCAGAGGTGTGCATCAACACAGCAGTTACATTTTTCAAAGAATCCTTATTTCTGAGCAGTAGGTCTCAACCATGGGCTTAAAATATTCAGTAAACCATGCTATAAACAGACGTGCTGTCATCTAGGCTTTGTTCCATTTACAGAGCACAGCCAGAGTAGACTTAGCATCATTCTTCAGGGTCTTAGGATTTTCAAACTGGTAAATGACTACTGGCTTCAACTTAAAGTCATCAGCAGCATTAGCCCCTAACAAGAGCATCAGCCTGTCCTCTGAAGCTTTGAAGCCAAGCATTGACTTCTCTCTAGCTATGAAAATCCTAGATAACATCTTCTCCCAATAGAAGTCTGTTTCATCTATGTTGAAAATCTGTTGTTTAATGTAGACACCTTTATCAATGATCTCAGCTAGATCTTCTGGATAACTTGCTGTAGCTTCTCCATCAGCACTTGCTGTTTCTCCTTGTGCTTTTATGTTAATGGAAACAGCTTCTTCCCTTAAACTTCATGAACCAACCTCCACTAGATTCCAGCTTTTCTTCTGCAGCTTCTTACCTCTCTCAGTTGTCAGAGAAGTGAAAAGAGTTAGAGATTTGCTCTTGATTAGGGTTTGGCTAAGGGAATGTTGTGGCTAGTTTGATTTTCTATCCAGACCACTAAAACTTTCTCCGTATCAGCAGTAAGATTGTTTTGCTGGAGTAGACCTTTTAATTTCCTTAAGAATTTCTGCTTTGCGTTCATACCTTGGCTGTTTATAACACAAGAGGACTAGCTTTTGGCCTATCTCAACTTTCAACATGTCTTGCTCGCTAATCATTTGTAGCTTTTGACATAAAGTGAGAGATGTGCGACTCTTCCTTTTTCTTGAACATACAGAGGTCGCTGTAGGGATATTAAATGGCCTAATTTCAATATTGCTGTGTATCAGGGAATAGGAAGGCCCAAGGAGAGGAAGAGAGATGGGGGAATCGCCAGTCAGTGGAGCAGTCAAAATATATACAACGTTTACAATTAAGCTTATTGTCTTATATGAGTGTGGTTCATGGTGCCCCAAAACAATTACAATAGATCACTGACCGCAAGTCACCATAACAGATACAATAATGATGAAAACATCTGAAATACTGGAAGAATTACCAGTGTGACAGAGAGACACAAAATGAGCACATGCTGTTGGAAAAATGGTGCCAATGACTCAATGCCGGGTTGCCACAAACCTTCAATTTGTCAAAAACACAATACCTGCAAAGTGCAAAAAAAAGCCAAGCACAATAAAACAAGGTGTGCCTATATTTGGTCACAATGTGGACTTCTGGCCAGGCGCTGTGGCTCACGCCTGTAATCCCAATACTCTGGCAGGCAGATCACGAGGTCAGGAGATCGAGACCATCCTGGCTAGCATGGTGAAACCCTGTCTCTACTAAAAATACAAAAAATTAGCTGGGCGGGGTTGCGGGCGCCTGTAGTCCCAGCTACTCGGGAGGCTGAGGCAGGAGAATGGCGTGAATCCAGGGAGGTGGAGCTTGCAGTGAGCCGAGATCACGCCACTGCACTCCAGCCTGGGCGATAGAGCGAGTCACTGTCTCAAAAACAAACAAACAAAAAACAAAAAAACAATGTGGACTTCTGGGAAAAAGGGACCCAAATATAAGCAAATTAATTAGAAGAGTTAAGAAAATAAATTAATAGACCTAAAGAGAATTCATCTTAAGGCTAAAAGACCAGAATTCTCATTGAGATGTTTTTTCCAGGCAGAAATCCAAAGTATAGCCCGTGTGTCAAAATTGTGAATGACAGACTTCTGTGCCAGCAACAGTCTTTTGTTTGTTTAATACAAACGGGGATCTCACCACTTTGCCCAGGCTGGTCTTGAAGTCCTGGGCTCAAGCAATCCTCCTGCTTCAGCCTCCCAAAGTGCTGGGATTACAGGTGTGAGCCGCCACACCCGGTTCTAGCAACAGTTTTCAAGAAGCTGAATGTAATTATCCAGTGGCTGGTATATACGATGGAGATATTTGTGACTGATCTAATCTGAAGCTTCTCTAGTCTGACTGTCATTAGCAAAGCCTTTGCTACAGTATCTCTGTGTCTCAGAAAGCAAAGCAGCTACAAAAAGAGGCAGGAAGGGCAGGAATATGGGCTAGGGAGGGTTCTGGAATTATAATTACGTTTAGATTAACAGATAAAATGAGTAAGGGGCAAGAATACCTGGAATAATAGTCATAAAGCACACACACCACCTCTTCTGTAGGACTTACAACTATGGGCCACAACACTTAACCTGGGCTTTACAAAAGCCCCCTCTCTCTTTCCAAAGGGATGGAAAACATGAAAATGAAGTCTGCTTTATGCTTATTTGCCATATCCATTCTAGTAGGTGGTCTGGGCTTGAAAGCAGACAGACAGCAATGTCATGGGTAGCCACACCTTTACCCTCCTTATGAATATCTTTATGCAAAGACAGCTGCTGAGGGCTTCAGGAGAGACCTGCTGACAGCAGGTTTCTAGATGTCCTGTTTGTGCAGTCTGATAAACACAGGGACCCTGCAGTCTCAATCCTTGCTATAGACAGAGATGAATGGCAGGAGAGGAAGCCTGCCTGGGAAGATGGTCATTCATCCAGATCACAAAAGAACAGAAAATTTAACCTGATGCTGACCAGCCTCCAAAGCCACCCTCCCAAGAGATAAATCTCAATGGTCTTGCTCCATAGCAAGCTCTTGGAAAGGCTCAAAAATGGTTGTACGTAATTTTCAAAGGTTTTTAAATCAGCAGACAATAAAACTCAGACACTAAATATGCTTGCTCCTGTCCTCTAACCTTAGACATATCTGATTTGGTCAAATGGAAGAGAACTACAAAAGATGGGCTGAGTAATGGCTCCCTTGGTTTTCTGAGAATACTATACACCTGGATGTGACGAGCCCAAAAATGACAAAATGATCTATGACTTAGCAAACAGACAGAGAGGTCATCAAAGTGAGGCAGCAAAGGTAAGAGCATGAAGTGCTGAGAAGGTGAGGATACCAAACTGAGGAACAATCTGTCTTAATGGTAACCTAATTGTTAGGAAGATTTCCCGCCATATCTACCTTACATGTCTCTCTGTACCTGAAAAAGTATAAATTGTGACTGCACATGCCTCTAACTTTCCTTCTAATTACCAAAGCCAAGGCAAAAGATTGGGGCAGAAAACTTAAAATGTGCTGGTACCTTCCTTCTTTGTTATTCTCCTTCCTCATAGAGCACATAGACACTCAGAGAACAGGAGCAACCACAAGCAGCATTCAGTTTACAGTAGAGGGAGGTGGGCAGGGAAGGAGACAGAGGAAAAATAAACAGTTTCAACCAGCCAGCAACATCCTTTGCTAGAAAACCTGGACTACTAATGTTGAGGTGACTCATCCACAGCTGCTATTAAAAACAAGATTCTGGTCTACATCAGCCCAAAAAAAGGCAAACACCCCAGGAACGACATTCCAAGGAGTATTAGACAAATTAGTCCATTGTTACTAACCAGGGAGCAATATAAGACCCCCTAAGAAAAAACAGTATGTCAGTGCACAAAAGGTGAAGGAAATGTAAATTCAGGTCATGCTAAAGCCAGGGGAGGGGTGGGGGAGAGTGCACAGGTGGGCTGGGGGGAGCATAAGGAGGAGGCAGTCTGACACAGGAAAATCGAGGGGGAAGGAAGGGGAGAGAAAGAGGAGGTGGTAGCAGAAGAAAGGGAAGGTAAGACAAGAACAGAACATTTTAAACTAATCCAGAACTCCCTTGTGAAGGACAAGTCACGAGGCAAGATACAGCTTGAAGGCATGAGCCCCACATTTCACCACTGCAAAGAGATAACAGCCTCCCAGGCGTGCATAGAAAGAGGGCTAGGCAATCCACAACACTGACTCCCAGGGCTCCACAGCATTACTGAGAGATAGTCACCCAGGCTTTTCAGCAGCCCTAAGTGCCAGCAGCCTTGGGATGTATGTTTCAACTGCTTCCCTGAATAGACCCTGGTGCTGGAAAAACCATAATATCTACAGGAGAACATATTTCACTACAAGTGTCTGCCTGGCTAAGGGAACAGACACTCCATTTCCTTCACTGCTGATATATACATCCACCTCACCCTAGAGTGGACAGAAGGGAGAAGGAGCAAGCTGACAGTCAGAAGGCAGCTCTGCTCTTCTCCTGCAGTTGACAAGAGAGAACCATGACCTCTGCTCCATTTGCCACACCACTGCTGCTTCAGGCCATCCCTGCATTTATTTCACATTTACATCTTTCTCAGACAAATAAATCTCCCACTTAGTTTTCCTTTTGCTTCTAAGAGTACAAATGCTAGTGTGTTTAATGACAGCATGGAGAAGGCAAATTGGTACAAATGTTGTTCCTACTTTCCTAGTGCTTTCTGGCAAAGAGGTTTCTTAAACACATTAAAAAGCTTTGTTGAAAGATGACTTGTGGGGAACTAGCCATTCAGTTAAGGAAGAAGGCTGAGGGGGAGATGAGAACTCTTAAGGCCCCAAACCTGACCCCGCTACGTCAAGATGGAAGGCAGGGAAGAAATGACTGACAGGCTGTCCTCTTTCACAAATGCCAGTGAAAAAGGAGGAAGAAACAATGCTTAACCGCCCTTCCCTCTCTCTTGCTTTTATGTTTGACAATACCAAAATATAAGGAATCAAAACGAGCCAAATGTCCAATTTGATACAGGCCATAAAAGCTCAGTTTCAGGATGGAAAGAAACACAATGAATGGCTAGAAAGGTCAGAAGCAGCAGGTGAGAGAATGCAAAACCCAGCAAATAAATAAGATTGGCTAGCTTAGGCCGGGCGCGGTGGCTCAAGCCTGTAATCCCAGCACTTTGGGAGGCCGAGACGGGCGGATCACGAGGCCAGGAGATCGAGACCATCCTGGCTAACACGGAGAAACCCCGTCTCTACTAAAAACTACAAAAAAAAGGTGGCCGGGCGCGGTGGCTCAAGCCTGTAATCCCAGCACTTTGGGAGGCCGAGACGGGCGGATCACGAGGCCAGGAGATGGAGACCATCCTGGCTAACATGGAGAAACCCCGTCTCTACTAAAAACTACAAAAAAAAAAAAAAAAAAAAAAAAAAACTAGCCGGGCGCGGTGGCGGGCGCCTGTAGTCCCAGCTACTCGGAGGCTGAGGCGGGAGAATGGCGGGAACCCGGGAGGCGGAGCTTGCAGTGAGCCGAGATCGCGCCATTGCACTCCAGCCTGGGTGAAAGAGCGAGACTCCGTCTAAAAAAAAAAAAAAAAAACTACAAAAAAAGGCTAGCCGGGCGAGGTGGCGGCGCCTGTAGTCCAGCTTACCCGGGAGGGCTGAGGCAGGAGAATGCATGAACCCGGGGAGGCGGAGCTTGCAGTGAGCTGAGATCCGGGCACAGCACTCCAGCCTGGGTGACAGAGCGAGACTCCGTCTCAAAAAAAAAAAAAAAGAGGATTGGCTTAGCTTAGGCTGGGCACGTTGCTCATGCCTATAATCCCAGCACTTTGGGAGTACTCGAGGCGGGCAGATCACGAGGGTCAGGAGATCAAGACCATCCTGGCTAAACGGTGAAACCCCATCTCTACAAAAATACAAAAAAAAAAAAAAAAAAAATTAGCCAGGCGTGGTGGCAGGCGCTGTAGTTTCCAGCTACTCGGGAGGCTGAGGCAGGAGGCAATGGTGTGAACACCAGGAGGTGCAGCTTGCAGTGAGCCAAGATTGTGCCACTGCACTCCAGTGTGGACAACAGAGTGAGACTCCATCTCAAAAAAAAAAAAAGATTGGCTAGCTTAAATTCTAGGGCCGACCCTGCATCCTCCCACGGCTCTCCCTGCTGACCACTCAAAAAAGTCCAAAGAAGCCAGAAATCACTTCTCAACCCACCACATTAATTTGACAGACAACTTTTTAAGGTTCCTGAATTGGGGGTAGGAGTAGGGAGACCGAAAAAGTTTAGGCAATGGAGTAAGAACTTAAAGGAGTCCGTCTGATCAGGGCACTAAGACAGAAAATCCACCTCTTAGGGAAATCCAAGTATTTCAGAATGAAGACAACATCTCCACAGCTACTCTGCTTAGGAGAAAAAGCAGCAACCCTCCAGCCTCCCTGATGTGGTAAAGACAGTCCATGAGAAGCTTTCCACGGTCACTGTACATGCAAAAAGGAAATAAAAATGTTGCCTGAGGAACAGCATCCTCTCGCAATCTGGCCTGGGGCCCAGTGGGCGGTCTCCTCGCGCACCAGTGAATCAGCAAAGCAACTGCCAGAGGTGGGAGTGCTCTGGGCATCTTAACCCTCTGTCCCTCGCCCCATCCTGTTACTCATAAATAATAACTGAGGAGTTGGGAGCAAGAACATCCACCACTGCAGCTCCAACAGTGGGCAACTTGGAAGCACTCCAAGCTTGAGAGGAGAGGGAAGAAAGCAAGCTGAGTATGTACTTACTCAAAGTCCTCAAATTCCAAGTCGGTTCCCTCTACTGATGGACCCTGGTTGTCTGAGGAAGAGGAGGAGGTGGAAGAACGGAGACGGTTCTGTTGGTAGCGCATGGAGCGCTGGCGAATACTGTCTCTCCGTGAGAGATACTGGATCATCCTCTGGGCGTAGTATGCAGCAGGAGATAATCTGAGAGAGACAGAGATGGACAAACACAAACTAGCACTAATGTGGGGAATACTGTGAAAGGCAGTCAATCCAGCTCTCCCATGGCGTCTCCCTGCTGAGGTGAACTCTGGAGACATGAAAATCAAAGGACATTTAACTCATCAGGAGGTTTGCACTGCAGAATATGCCTATCAGATTATCACCAGTGTTTCTGTTCTGAGATAAGGCAAACAGGCGGCTTAACCAGACATCTTCTGAGGAAGAGCTGCCCCTCCCCAAGAGAATAACACTGGACCTTTCCTTCTAGCTTCTTAAGGTACACCTTCAGCTCCTCAGGGTGCTCTTTACACAGAGCTGTGCTCATTCATAGCTTTTCCTTGATCACCATCCATACGCAAAATGGAAGACATGAAAGGGAACTGAGCAATCATCTACCGTCTTGTTTTATAGATGAGAAAAGAGGCCAGGAAATGGTAAGCCTCAGATGATTAAAGAAGGTATCCACAAGTATCTTCACCAGGACTTCTTTCTTCTCCAACAAGTACACACAGCTCCAGATTTGTCCTACCTCCTTAGAATGATCTCTCGCAACATCTTTTCTCTCCCTTAAGACTTAATCATAGATATTTGTAATATGGGGAAAAAATTTAGAACTGAGACTGAGAGTAAAATATACTTGAGAGAACAGAAAATCTAACAGAAAAAATTAAAAGGGATTCCTTTTTCTATTTCTTACAATCAGAGCATCAGAGGTTGCGTGGGCACTGGGCAATATGGAAGGTGATAGTTGTTCATCTTTCTTCTCCCTTATGATGGCTATTCCTGTAAATAATTAGTCCAGATCTACATTCTTCAAACTATGGCTTTAATATCTTGCTACTCCATGAAAACTTCTAGCGTCACATATAATTCTCCACATTGGCTTCTCAAGTTTTCCTCCATCTCTCACAACACTGTTATATAATTTGATGCTATGGACTGAAAATGTAAGAGGGACAATAACAGAAAAACGTTTTCTATGATAATATTAAATGGATTACTAAAAAATTTCAAGACCAAAAACCTGCCTCAGGCACACTTTGACTCAATAATTCCACTAGAAACTTTATCCTACAGAAATATACAAGGTTACAAAGATATATATAAGAAAGTTCATTTGCAACATTGTCGGCATTAGTGAAAAACTGGGAAGCAACCCAAATGCCCAGCAACAAATTAAATAAATTATTAATATATCCATACAAAGAAACACCATGCAGCAATTCAAGAGAATAAACTATTCCTATACACTTACAAGGAAAGTCCTCTAAAATAAAATCTTAAGTGGGAGAAAAATTGAAGAATGGTCTGTATACAGTAATACATATACAAAAATGTGTTGCTGTTACTAGAGGAAAAAACTGTAAGGGGACACAGCAATCCTAATGAGGATTCCTGGGACTTTTGTATTTTATATACTTCCATAATGTTTGAATATAAAAGGAAAAGAGCATAGATCTTCGGTTTTTTAATGGAAATCAGAAAAAACTGATTAAGAACAGAAATAGGAATAGTTATATCCAAATGGTACAAAAAGTATTGGCAACTGTCTTGCAAAGAGGTCCTCAGTAAGTCTACCAACCCAGGTCACAGTCAACTGCTAGAGGAACATAGGCTGCCTCTGAAATGCCTGTCATCAAAGGTGGTATCCTTCTGGCCAACCAGCAAATGGAATTCCCAAGCAGACCAGCTAACGATCTTTTAAACTCAAAATTCTGTTTTACAGAATAACATGATGCAGTGAATACCAATGAGTCAATATTATAGTATCTTTGTATAGCAAGTAGGCATGGGAGGCACAGATGCCTTGGCCAAGAGAATCAGAGTACAAGAGCTAGTTCCTAAAAGCTTCAACTAGAGGAACTTTCATTATCTGTTTGGGCCCCTGTTCCCATGCATTTTGCAAGGATGAACCACAGAATCCTAAATTTTCAACCAACAGAAGTCAATGCTCGTGCACTGTTCTTACATCTGCCCAACATACAGAACTCTTCCAGTAGAAATCAAGCATCACTGGTTAAATTCTCAAGTCAATCAGACTAGAAAAGAATATAAAAGGAGAAAAATTTCAAGAGGAGAAAGAAGACCCTTTTATTTGGAGCCGATTCTGAAAAATGGTAAGTACACTTACTTTACAACCTACCCTAAGTAATGGAAAAAACATAACATTATTGGTGATAGAGGTAGACATAATGTTGATGCTGATGATAATAAAAGACTGCCTTTTATGTAGGGACATAGGAGTTCCCCAAGCTATGAAACTATAGATTAATGGTTTAAAAAGCATTCCTGCCACAATTATTAAATACAAGTATATCCTAGCCTTGTCCTTTTAGATATGCAGAGGGAAGCTAAGGATCTGAATGCTGAGGAGGTGTCTCACTAAGGCTCTGACCTATACATAGTGTATACGGTGAAGCCTAAGAGGAAAAAGAAACTAAACAACCAGTAATGAGGTAGTAACAATCATCCTCCTAACAAAGAGCTGGAAAATCATCAAACAACCCTAGTCTTCCAAGTGAACATTTTAAATGTTTAAATAAATCCTTAAGTTTTCTTCAAGGAAAAATACTTCCCTTTCCAAAAAAAAAAACCTATTTTGTATTCAAAGGAAAATGTAAAATACCAACACCACAAAGTATGACACTTTCTGTGATAAAGATCACAGTAGGATAAATAACAGATTTATTATATAAAAGGAGGATAAATCATGGTCTTTAAGTATCCTTGTAGAACACTGCCAGGTTAAAAGTTCTGGGGATGAGATGCCTATTGCTGTCTTTATTGCAAGAACTTCTCTATCTCAGTGCTTCAAAGTAATTGATTCATATGAAAAATTCCTTTCCCTTATATTTAGGGTGCATAACCCTCAAACATCATTAGAGACTCACATAAACTTCCTTGCTTCACTCATCATCTAAGGTGCCTGTTTTAAAGTCATCAATCCTTACGTTCCCTGATTCTTAGGTTTGTCATTTCTAGGGTGTGGAAAAGGAATAAAAGGATAATGAAGAATCTTTGCACCAGTATCTCAGAAAGAATGCTCAGTGTCATGACATAACTGTGGCAACAACAAAGACTTAATATTCCTGGAATCAACTTGGTCTAAAGGTTTTTCCAGGCAGACCTAAAAGTCTTAATCTAGAGCAAAGCTCATTTTGCTTTACCTAACCTACACTGCTAACCTGTCAACCCCACAACTATAAATTACCCTTCTCTTTTGGCAAAGCCTCATAATGTGCTCTAGTATTGCTTAAATAATGTGTCTTTTTAGATCACGAACAGAACCCATAAATCTGGCTGTGACAACCCCAAGGGGCTGCACTCTGCAGATGAATGTTATCCATCAATATCCCATGCTTGGTCCTCAGTTATCACCATCAGTGAAGGGCAGGCCTTGAACTCACTGAAATAACTTTTGTTTTTTCTCTCTTCAGAACTTTTCAAATGTCTTCTTTTTTTGAGACAGAGTCTCGCTCTGTCACCCAGGCTGGAGTGCAGTGGTGCAATCTTGGCTCACTGCAACCTCTGCCTCCTTAGGTCAAGTGATTCTCCTGCCTCAGCCTCCCAAGTAGCTGGGATTACAGGCATCTGCCAACATGCCCAGGTAATTTTTTATATTTTTAGTAGAGACGGGTTTTCGCCATGTTGGCCAAGCTGGTCTCAAACTCCTGACCTCAAGTGATCCGCCCGCCTCAGTCTCCCAAAGTGATGGGATTACAGGTGTGAGCCACCATGCCCAGCCTCAAATGTCTTCTAATAAGTCTAAGCCAAGCACTTTAATAAAATGCCAACTTGTTTTATCCATTTACTCCTTCTTCAGTCATCTCTTCCTTTGGGCAGTCTCCAAAAATGTCAATACCCAAAGGAGCTTGACTTCTGCCTTTTGATATGCTAAATTCCCTCTCAAATGACAGCAAATTGAGTTTTTTGTTTAATCTATACATAATTTCCCTATAAATTAAAAAAATGTTGTTCCCCTGTTGGCTGTCCATCTGAATGACACCAGCCTCTCTGGCCAACAGAAAAAGAATATCCTACGACTACCTGTGGCCTCTCCAGGTTCCTCCTCTAGTACCACACTTGCAGAAATGAGTACCAAAGGACAAGAGCTTGGTCATAACCCTCTGTCACCAGAGGTACTGTTCACTTACCTGCAATACTTCCCCATCACCTGAACCACCTGTCTCAAAAGTGTAACTGAAGAATAAAAGAGCACCAGGACCAGAGAGGCACAGAATGGAGCTTCCAACAGCGTGGCAACCCCAAGGGCCGCCCCTCCCCCCCACCTAGTGCCATTTCTCACTTTGGCCTTACCTCGCTGGGTCTGGGTAAATTGGGTGCTCTCTGGATCCTGCTCCATCATAACGGGATAATGAAATGAGGGAAGATTCCAGCAGCCTCCTAGCAGAGATTAAAAAAATGGCAATAATCCCTGTCAATTACCAACTCAGAGGTCATTCATAAGGAAAATGGGGAGAGATACACAACTTCCCCTTTTGCAGCCAGCTAATGCCTGTTATCTGAGATCACACCCTTCTACAAGCTAAGTAGGTAGAGACATAAATAAATGAAGAGCTGCAGAGCTCCCACACTGGACATGACCACTGCATTCTGCTGAATACTGCTCTTCAATGAGAAATGAACAAGTGCTTCAGAGACATGATCTTCTTTCTATTTGCAGTATTTTCAGTAGACAAATAGAAGGTTCGGATCAACACAGGAGGGAAAAATTAGGCACACACAGAAATTATCACATAGTGCTAACATTTATCTTGGTGTTCGGTTCCTCCATGCCATCATCATCCACATCCACTTACTGTCTATCCATTCTGCTCTGCCCATGCTCTTTTGTGAGAATGAGTACTCCTCAGATATATAACTGTAATATATCTATTAAAAATATATATAAGAGTACTTCACAGGCTCTCAACTGACAACTTTTACTTATATAATCTAGCCCAATCACAAATTCAACTGATCATATGTGATACATACATTTTATTGAACACTTTTTTTGATGCCAGGTAATAGGTAATATACTGAGCACTTCATATGTATTTCTTTGTTTAAACCTCACCACAACCTAGAAAGGTAGGTATGACTACATACATGAGAACACTGGGCCCAGAAGTTAAAGTATTTCACTCTGTGGCACGTAACTATTAAGAGACAGTGACAGGACTCCAGGGAAGACCTGTCTAAACTCCAAAATGCCTCAAACCTCTATTTTGTACTGCAGGACCTTCCAGGGTCCAGGCAGGAAGCAAGTGCATATATATTCACTATGATCAAGGGAGACTGACAAACAGGAAGGTCTATGGCCCATCATTTACCTCTAGCCAATTGTTACCAAGCTAGAATATAGGCTCAGTATTGCTGGCTTTTCCTATATTTTAAGGAAAGCCAGAAATGTGGACTTTTGCATAAAATCTCCTGATTGTTAAATTTTAGCTACAACTTTTTTTATATTTTTTAATTTTTTTTTTTACAAGGGCCAGTTAGAACACAAATGATAAACATGGCCCAGAGGCTCCCTGGTTTGCCATGTCTGACATGATGCTTCCCAACTCATATGTGCCTTGGCAGCCAATCAAGCTCCTGCCCCCAGAACATGTTTCAAAGGAAATGGTCTCAGAGGGAACGCATATTCTTCCTCTCCAGCAGTATCTTGCCTGCCATTCCTAGGAACAGGTCCCCGGCTCCCTGCCAGACTCTTCTTTAAAGCAGATCTGCAGGATAAGGACAGCAGCTACTAATCTTTTCCAATGGATTTAATTCAATTCACTGTTATTAAAACCAGCTGTCTTTAGGTATAGTCATGTGCAGTCACTTTATTCCAGCAACTGGCCCACTGCAGTATTTCCCTAACTGCCTGGGGAAGAGACATAGCAAAGGCCCTAACAACCTGGCTTGCAACCTTTCCTGTCCAGGACAACCAACGGTCAAGTAATGTTTTCTCTCTAGACAAGGCCTATATCCCCACACTTAAGACACTTATAACAATCCTGCCATTGAACAGAGAGAACACAATGTAACCAATGAGGAAGAGAGGAAAGCAATAAAATACATCTCTCTGGTTGAAAGACTGAATCTACAGTAACATCACTATGGTTCCAGTGGTAGAAATGCTGTTTCATCAATTCCAAGACACACTTTTCACCTTTTAATGTGTCTGAGGTTGGGATGTTTTTTACAATTGTGTGACACAGTTTAATTGGCAGGATTTTTTTTTTTTTTTTTTAGAGACAGAGTCTGGCTATGTTGCCCAGGCTGGTCTCAAACTCCTAGCCTCAAGTGATCCTCCTGCCTCGGCCTCCCAGAGTCCTGAGATTACAGCCATAAGTAACTGTGCCTGTCCACTGGCAGGATTTTTTTCATGATTTCATAGGAACACAAAATAATGGCATGTTTTAAGTCTTTGAAATACAGAATGTGTGGGATAGGTAGGGGTAGTGAGAGATACATAGTCTGGAGAAAAATGAAAAGCAAAATTTTGAGAAGAGTATTCAGGTCATTTATGCCATCTTATATAGCACTTATTTATCATTAACCAGTTCTTCAGGAACTGGGTGTGAGTTGAAGAATGGAAGCAAGGTCTGGGAGCAGCTGACTATCCTAGAATACCTAGAAGCTTGTTCCACCCTTAAAGTGCTCTGGAGTTAGTTAGTCCTGAATGTCACCGAGTCCTTTCGTGTTATCCTCCAAGTGGTCGTACAGTAAGCTGAGGCCCTTTGGCAACCAGCATCTTCCACAGTAACGAAAATACATCCTCCTTGGCTGGGCGCAGTGGCTCATGCCTGTAATCCCAGCACTTTGGGAGGCCAGATGGGTGAACTGCCTGAGCTCAGGAGTTCAAGACCAGCCTGGGCAACATGATGAGACTCCATCTCTACTAAAATACAAAAAATTAGCCAGGCGTGGTCGTGCGTGCCTGTAATCCCAGCTACTTGGGAGGCTGAGGCACGAGAATCGCAAGAACCTGGGAGGCAGAGGTTGCAGTGAGCTGAGATCACACCATTGCACTCCAGCCTGGGCAACAGAGTGAGACTCCATCTCAAAACAAACACAAACAAACAAACAAAAATACATCCTTCTTATGTACTTCTGCCTGGAAACTGATTACGGTAACAAAGGCAAATATTACCCCCACTCTGCTAAAGCAATGACAGTACTGAGTGAGATGAGATGATTTATTAGGAATGCTGTAAAGGAGATTCCTGATCTGAAGGGTTTGCATTAGATAACTTCAGTTTTAGTGACTCCATTTTTATTTTTTATTTTTTGAGATGGAGTCTCACTCTGTCACCCAGGTTGGAGTGCAGTGGTGCAATCTTGGCTTACTGCAATCTCAGCCTCCCAGGTTCAAGTGATTCTCCTGCCTCAGTCTCTTGAGTAGCTGGGATTACAACAGGCATGTGCCACCACACCAGGCTAATTTTTGTATTTTTAGTAGAGATGGGGTTTCACCATGTTGGTCAGGCTGGTCTCGAACTCCTGACCTTGTGATCCGCCTGCCTTGGCCTCCCAAAATGCTGGGATTACAGGTGTGAGCCACCGTGCCAGCATTAATGACTCCATTTACAATCCCAAAAGTCTATTTCCCACCTTAATTTCCTACCTTAATTAGGAAGATTCTTTAAGTTGGAATAGAACCAAAATGCGAAGCTTTGTCTCTGGAGAGTCTCTGATGAGGTTCTTTTGGAACATGCATCCCCTGTGCCTACTTACTACAGAATGTGTTGGCAACATTTGCTGCCCAGACAATACAGTGGAACTGGCAAGCCACATATACATGTCACTTTACTGCTAATACACAAAAGCAGGAAAGCCAATCACCATGAATACACACATACATTGATGAAACATAAGTTCTTCATAGTTACCATACAAGTACTATCTGGAGTAAAAACAGGCTTCTCCAATTGGTGTGGAATAAAGAACTGGAGTTACTAGATGAGTAAACATCCTAGGAATGTTTACCACCATTCCTAGGAACCTCAAAGAAAGATCTTTCTTTCCAATGTTAGCCTGTTATAGAGAGCCGTCAACAGTAAATGGTAGGAGAAAACTGAGTGCAATGGTAGTTCTGCACATTCTGCTGTGACCACCACAAATTTGACTTGACTTAGTCTATCACAAGAAATCAGGGAGGGCCTAGGAATGGCTCAGCCAAGCTTGTTCAGGACTGAAGTTGCTATCACTGAAGCTGAAGAACAAAAAAATACAAAACCCCCCCCCAAACAAATACTTCCTTGTTTTCTCTACTTGCCTGGTTCATTTTGTACATCACTGATGTCCAAGTGAGGTATACCAGGGGTTGTGCTATTTGATCCACTGGACAACAAGGGGGAAATACTACAACTTCTGCTATATAATATATAATCATAACACACATGGATTACTAAAAAGCTTTTTTTTTTTTGGACGGAGTTTCCCTCTTTTACCCAGGCTGGAGTGCAATGGCCCGATCTCGGCTCACTGCAAATTCCGCCTCCTGGGTTGAAGTGATTCTCTTGCCTCAGCCGCCCAAGTAGCTGGGATTACAGGGGTCCACCACCACGCCCAGCTGATTTTTGTACTTTTAGTAAAGACAAGGTTTCACCATGTTGGCCAGGGCTGGTCTCAATCTCCTGACCTCAGGTGATCCGCCTGCCTCAGCCTCCCTAAGTGCTAGGATTACAGGCATGAGCCACCATGCCCAGCCAGAAAGCATTTTATTAATAAGGCTTTTTTTTTTTAAAGTCTGAAGGCCACTGCTCTATCAAACTATATATGACTTTAACAATACTATAAAGAATAGGATAAGCTTAAATATAAAAAAAAACTATAAGCATAGAAAAGTACACTCATATTTATACGTATATACACATACAGAGAGAACAAAAGAGGATAATAAAGCAAATGTGGCAAAATGTTAACATTTAGGGAATGTAGGTGAAGGGTATATGGGAATCCTCTGTACTATTTTTGCAACTTTTCTGCAAGTTTGGAATTATTTCAAAATGAGAAAACAAAACATACAACATACAAAATCTTAAAGTAAAATAGTGAAACAAAAGAGATAGCCATTTGTTTTCAAAAGAATTACGGCCGGGCGCAAGTAATGGCTGGAAAAGCCATCAAAAATGCTTATCAAGCCCTGCTAAAATCATAACAGGCACATAATTCAAGCTGTGAAATCCCTCACATTTTAAAAAGAATGCAACTATTTTTTCTTTCCCTGATTAATATTCTGCATTATTTGCAAAGAGGTTCCCTGTATCAGCTGTATTCTTGATCACTAGGAATACAATTTTTAAAATAGTCAAAGAAAGCTCTGGAAAAGAAAAAAGGTGGTCGAAGCAGATCAACTGAAAGAAAAGAACCTTCACTTCATTATTTTATTTTATTTCAGTTTTTGAGACAGTCTCTGTCACCCAGGCTGGAGTGTGGTGGCGCGATCTTGGCTAACTGCAACTTCTGCTTCCCATGCTTAAGCAATTCTCTTGCCTCAGCCGCCCAAGTAGCTGGGACTACAGGCATGCGCCACCACGCCTGGCTAATTTTTGTATTTTTAGTAGAGACAGGATTTTACCATGTTGGCCAGGCTGGTCTTGAACTCCTGGCCTCAAGTGATTCACCCACGTCGGCCTCCCAACGTGCTGGGATTACAGGCATGCACCACCGAGCCCGGCCTCTTCACTTCAAATTCAATGGATATCAGGGTTGAGGTGCAGAAAGTCTGGGTACTAGTCCATATGGAATAAACAGGCCATGGACAACTCTTCCTTACTAAAAAATTATACCCTGAAGATACTCTTTTAACTGGTTGTCAGATCACAGAGAAAAATCAATATCCTAAAGCAAACAAACATGTCCGGACTTTCTCCAACCACTGGAAACAATCAATTGCTAGAACTCTCTGGCCTCTACTGTTAGGGAATGCTGGCTCCCAGAAGGTAAGATGCCACTGGTGCCCCCATGCCTAATGAGTAACTTTACAGCCTGGCTTTAATGTCTGGATGGCAACTGTTATTTCCATCTAGGAGAGCCAAATCCAAATTAACAGCTTCCTTCTGCCTAGGAAATAAAATCCAGATTCCTCAGCAGCGCATTCGGTATTCAAGCTTTGCAGCCAAATGTCTCATTCCTTTTGAATATACTATATGCTCTAGTCCAGTGGTTTACAAACTTTTTGGTCCCAAGACTCCTTTAACACTCTTAAAAATTATGAGGATCCCAGTGGCTCACGCCTGTAATCCCAGCACTTTGGGAAGCCAAGATGGGCGGATCATCTGAGGTTGGGAGTTCGAGACCAGCCTGATCAACATGGAGAAACCTCGTCTCCACTAAAAAATACAAAATTAGCCAGGCATGGTGGCACATGCCTGTAATCCCAGCTACTCAGGTGGCTGAGGCAGGAGAATCGCTTGAACCCAGGAAGCAGAGGTTGTGGTGACCCAAGATGGCGCCATCGCACTCCAGCCTGGGCAACAAGAGCGAAACTCTGTCTCAAAAAAAAAAAAAAAAAAAAAAAAAATTACGAGGCTCCTAAAGAGATTTCATTTGTATGGGTTTCCACTATCAATATTTAATTTCAATTTTGAAATTAAAACTGAAAAAATTTTAATACACAAGCACACATTCAATTAGCCATCAGGATGATAGCCTCATTACATGTCACGGAGCCTCTAGAAAACACTATACTTGTGAAAGAATGAGAGTGAAAAACACAAAGAATGTCTCAGCATTATTATAAAAATAGTTTTGACTTTGGGGATCCATTGTTCTAGCTAAACTAAACACACCCTCACTATCCCACCTACGTTATTTATCTTGGCAATTTCTTCTTTCTGGAAAGTTCCTCTTCCTTATTACTGTCTGTAAAAAGCCTTCAAAGCTCTAATACTTCACTCCTCCAGCCAGAAGTTCACCCTCTCTTCCCCAGTGCCTCCTAGCATTTTGTACCTCTCTTAAGAGGCCTTCTCAAGTCATCCAGTAACTTATGTCTTGTCTTTGCTTCTGGACTAGAAGCTACATGAAAACAGGTACTGGATCCATGTCATCCCTGCCAAAACTCACATCCTAATTAACATGTAATAGGAAACCAAAAAATATCTAAGTGATGAATCAGCAGGCCTAACCAGACTTGGAAGAATAAGCAAGAAGACATATCTGATTGCCCCTCACTGGCCACAAGACTCTCAGACAAGGTTGCTAGATGCCGAAAAACTCACGCTAAAACTCCCGAAGGAACAAGGTTTTCAGAAACTGCTTACATCACCTTCATCCCCTCTGGTCACTTATGCTGCTCAGGTTAAAATGCTGACATAGTTGTCCTGATAAATGCAGTGCAGTCTGGTCCCTGGGAGGCTCATTAAATCAAAAAGCCAGAGGCTGGCTACTTGCCTGGGAAACTACCACTGATGTTCCTGGACTGTAAATTGCCAAAAGAGACCCCCACAAGGGAAAGAGGGCAATGTTTGCCAGGGGATGAAGGGGCAGGAGGCCAAATAAACTTGAATGCACCGTGGCTTTCTTCATTTCTGAATCTTGCTCTGCAACTCCCTGATCTCTGCCTTGGCGCATGCCTGGGTTGGGAGATGACAAGCCCTTATTCTTTGTAAAAAATAATTGTGTGTTCTGAAACGACACCTCTATTATGATTTCCAAATTGACATCTCTGCTCTAATGCAGAGGCATCCAAGCCTCCCCATTTCACACACTAGTAATTATCGTTTAAGTTATCCAACGATAGGCATTCATCTGATCGCTGCAGGGCCCCCTAGTTTGAGGGGTGCACTTAAAGCATGTGATGCAGTTGCCAGCAGAGACTGGCAGGCAATTCCTGCCCCTAATGTGGGGTGGGTCAAGGCAAGGTGGCACTGCTAAAATGCTAGTAACCTCAGGAAAAAAACAGACATACTACAGAAACACACCACAGTGCCTATAGTGTAGATCAGCCTTATTTTAGCATTATCAAATATAAACAATTCACAGAGTACAAAACAATGTTTTTCACCAGAAATGCTTAAAAACATCTTTATAAAACATTAATGTACTCCCCAGTACCTCTGGGCAGTGAGCGATAGATGGCAAAACATGAGAGCACAACATAGTCACAGATAGCAAAAGGGAAGGGGCTGGAAACATAATGTATACATAATGTGCAATCATGTATCTAGCATTACAAAAGTCTTGTCTGAAAAGTCAGCCAGTTCCCCCTGGGAACATATGACCTCTGCTAACTGTCTGGTGGGTATTTTTAATACATTTGTAAGATGACTGGTTGGCACTATGCTTAGCTCCTATATACCCTCAACACATTACACTATAGTTATAAGACTTGAATGTATAATAAAAACTCACTTTTGTTAGCAAGTCAACTCAAAGGCCCAAGTCAATCTACATGGACATCTTTACTTAGTATCCAAATCCATTTCTCTGGGAGACTTAGGAGGTCTGCTCACAGACCACAGACTTTTTTTTTTTAACCCAGAATTTAGCATCAGAGGCTTTTCACCAGAGGATGAGTAAGACCAAATCTATTTAAAAAAAAAAAAAAAAAAAAAGGTCCACAGCTAGTTTTGATGCCACATGCACACATGCCCCCCACATGCAACAGGTGGGATATATAGGTTTAGACTTTAAGAGGCAGTGCATCCTAATTCACTGATTTCCCCCTGGAATTTATAGAATTCCATAATGTTGAATTCTTAGCTAATTTTATTCAGAAGCACAGACAAATTTTAAACACCAACCTCCAGGCCAACTAAGTCTACAAAGAATATACTGGTAGAATCATTTATTGCTGTGATACTAGCAAGCCTGTGAAGGTCTTAAAAAAACATTTTTTCACATCCACATTTCTGATCTGAAACTTTAAAAACCCTTGACCAAGGCCATTCATTAGGAAGTGACAGGCCCTTGACCCTGGTATACTGCAAACACTATATAATAGAAAGTAAAATCTTAGGACCAATATCAGAAAGGCAAAGCAAGTTAGTACGTGAAGCCTCAAGAGAACGAGGGAAAAGCAAAGCACAGTGTGCTGGGCTATTTACTAACCAGAGGCAAAGAGGCCAATTTCCCAGCTCATATCTGTCCATGGAATGAGGTTTCTAGAATTTGCAGAAATATGAGGGCAGAGACTACAACTGGGACCCCAAACAATCCACTGTTAGCCCTTGAGCTAACACGAAGCTCAGAGTACAATCTCTTTTCTTATATCCAAGGTTCATTCTGAACTGCTTCTCTTAGTGACATCTGATTTCACTGATTCGTCTGTGGGGATGTACTACTTGCCCTTTCACCCTGATCTTGACTTCAGCAACCACCCTGATTCCTTTTGGACTCAGCATTTGACTCTACTGAAATAATTTCTCCACCATTTCCTCTGTCTAGACAACATGAAATTGTCATAAATGACACCTAAAGTACAATTAGTAGAGAAACTGCAATTTCCACTCTCCTCCCCCGTTCCCAAAAAGATTGGCACATTAATGTCCTCCAGCATGTCAATCAATACTACCCTGAGGAGGATTAACTCTGTAGAGTCTGGAAGCCATTCAATTCCCACCTTGCTAAAAATCATGCATTTTCCCCCGTACTATAATTAGAACATGTAAATTGCCTTCTTTTACTAGCACTAATGGCTATAATCTCAGAGTTCTGAATGCCTGCTAAATCGATACCTGTGTAAAAAGTCCTTACAAACACTTTACCCACCTGCGCTTTATTTAGAAAAATCAGAGACAAAAGACAAAAGGTAAGGCAGAAGAGGAGAGAAGCAATGAGAGAAAGGCATGACGCAAGACCACCAGAACCAGGCAGTACTATTAACTATCTAAGAAGATGGTTTGAACCCACTGACAATTCCTTATGAGATGTCATATTTTTATTTATTTATTTATGTTTGAGACAGAGTTTCGCTCTTGTTGCCCAGGCTGGAGTGCAACCGCACGATCTAGGCTCACTGCAACCTACACCTACTGGGTTCAAGCAATTATCCTGCCTCAGCCTCCCAAGTAGCTGGGATTACAGAGATGTGCCACCATGCCCGGCTAATTTTGTATTTTTAGTAGAGACAGGGTTTCACCATGCTGGCCAGGCTGGTCTCAAACTCCTGACCTCGGGTGATCTGCCCATCTTGGCCTCCCAAAGTGCTGGGATCACAGGCGTGAGCCACTGCGCCCGACCTAATGCCATATTTTTAAAACCCAGCAAGATCAAAGGACAACAAATCATGAAATAATTTACCAGTGCTTTTCAAGGGGAGTGGGATGCCCCCCAGAAATGTGGCAATATCTGCTGACATTTTTGGTTGTTGCTTCTGGGTGCTAGAGCACCACTGGCATGTGATAGGTGAAGACCAGAAATGGTGCTAAACATCCTACCATGCACAGGACAGCCTCCCATGGTGAGGAATTATCCAGCCCCAAATGTCAATAGTGCTGCTGTTATAAAACCTTCTGATATATCTTAGTGGTCTGAGACTAACCAAGAAAACTCTGAGTAACTAAAATATGAGGCAATTTAGTGTTTGAGCCTTAGAATCAGACAGATTGCAGTTTAAATTCCATCTTGTGTCACCTACTAGCTGTGAGACCGTGGGCAAGTTCATTATTCTCTGCTTCCACATTTGAGGGGAAATCCCTTTTAAGTAAGAACCTGTGTCAAGTACAGTAGCCAGTACACAGTCTAATAAACAGCCATTATTTTTTTCTTCCTTAGATTACAGCTCCCAAAATATCTGTAGGGAATATGATGCCTTCTGTCCACTCAAGTCACTATGCCTAAAAAGGTACTTTGTCAGAAAGACAGACATGTTGAAGAAGGGTGAATACTATAAAGGTATAAACAGGGGCACCTGAGCCCTGAGAATCACATGCAGCCCATCCACATAAACCAACAAGAACAGTCAGGTATCCATCTACCAACCTATGTGTTGGTCCATCCAACTGGTGATTCAAACAGAAATACCGAATGCCTTCTGTTGGTTATATATATTAGTACTATATAAAATACAGATGTGGGCTGGGCATGATGTCTCACGCCTGTAACCCAGCACTTTGGGAGGCTGAGGCAAGAGGATACCTTGAGCCCAGGAGTTCGAGACCAGCTCGGGCAACATAGGGAGACCTCATCTCTACAAGAAATTTAAAAATCGGCTGGGCATGATGGCACATGCCTACAGTCTCAGCTACTTGGGAGGCTGAGGCAGGAGGATTGCTTGGGCCATGGAGGTTGAGGCTGCAGTGAGCTGAGATCATATTATTGCATTCCAGCCTGGGCGACCAACTGAAACCCTCTTTCAAAAATAAAAAAAATAAATAGGCCAGGCGCAGTGGCTCACACCACACTTTGGGAGGTCAAGGCTGCTAGATCACCTGAGGTCAGAAGTTCAAGACCAGCTGAGCCACGGTCCAAAGGGCGAAACCCTGTCTCTACCAAAAATACAAAAACTTAGCTGGGTCAAGGCCGGGCACAGTGGCTCATGCTTGTAATCCCAGCACTTTGGAAGGCCAAAGTGGGTGGATTACTGGAGGTCAGGAGTTTGAGACCAGCCTGACCAACACAGTGAAACCCTGTCTCTATTAAAAATACAAAAATTAGCCGGGAGTGGTGGCACATGCCTGTAGTCCCAGCTACTCTGGTGGCTGAGGCAGAAGAATCATTTGAATCCGGGAGGCGGAGATTGCAGTGACCTGAGATGGTGCCATTGCACTCCAACCTGGGCAACAGAGCAAGACTCCGTCTCAAAAAAAAAAAAAAAAAAAATTAGCCGGCATGGTGGCAGGTGCCTATAATTCCAACTACTTGTGAGGCTGAGGCAGGAGAACTGCTTGAAACCAGGGGGCGGAGGTTGCAATAAGCAGAAATCGTTCCACTGCACTCCAGCCTGGGTGACAGAGCAAGACTCTGTCTCAAAAAATAAATAAATAGGCCACGTGCGGTGGCTCACACCTGTAATCTCAGCACTTCGGGAGTTTGAGGCGGGCAGATCACCTGAGGTCGGGAGTTCAAGACCAGCCTGACCAACATGGAGAAACCCCATCTCTACTAAAAGTACAAAATTAACTGGGCATGGTGGAACATGCCTGTAATCCCAGCTACTCCAAAAGCTGAGGCAGGAGAATCACTTGAACCTGGGAGGCAGAGGTTGCAGTGACCCGAGATCGTGCTGTTTGCACTCCAGTCTGGGCAACAAGAGTGAAACACCGGCTCAAAAATAACTAAACTAAACTAAACTAAACTAAACTAAAATAAAATATGGCCCATCCAAAGATGGCTCCAAAGAAATATCCTCTTGGTATTCTCACCCTTGTGTGGTCCCCTCCCACACTGAATCTAGACCGCTCTATCAGTAGCTTTAATCAAGAGAATGCATCAAGCTGTGCCAATTCTGGGCCTACCGTTTTAAGAGAACTGGCAGCTTCCGTTTCCTTCCTTTTAGAACTGTCACTTTTGGAAACCTTAAGTTGCTATGTAAGAAGTCTGTCCCTGTCATCTATATAGCAAGAAATATAAAAAACAATTAAAATTAAAAAAAAAAAAAAAAAGAGAGAGAAGCCTGGCTACTCTCGAGAGGCCACGTGAAGAAAAGACCTGAGTCTACACGGCAAAGAAGAGAGACCCACTTTATTCTAACTGGGCCTCCACATGACTCTAGTGAAAACCCAAGGAAGACCAGCAGAAGAACTTCCCAACTGAGCCCAGTCTACCCCCTCCCACAATAAAAAAAAAGCACGAAAACTAACTGAATCAGTTTTAAGTCACTAAGTTTTGGAGTGTGGTTTGTTATACACCAATATGTGAACAAAATAATTCCTTATCTTTGTAAAACTTTCAAGCTAGGCACAACAGCAACATTAGAACTAAGTCCATGAGGTTAGTTTATAGCCAAAATCACATCTCTCCTTGAAGGAACCTTGGCTACCAAGGCATTTGAAAACAGATCATAATAAAGCAAGTGTAAACTTGATCACTGTTTCTAAAGCATAAAGCCCCTGTATTAGTCAGAAGAGTCAATGTTCATTTAGAAAGACTTGCGCTCATTCCTATCTCAAGGCTCTCCATCTTTCTGAAACACACTTCTCCCCTGGGTGGCTCCTTTTCAAGGTAGAAAATGGTCCTAAAATTTGAGAAATTAAGGCTATTTGTGCTCCCTCCCTTATCAAAGAAGCAGGAGGCCAGGAGCAGTTGCTTACTCCTGTAATCCCCGCACTTTGGGAAGTCAAGGCGGGAGCCAGGAGTTCGGGACCAGCCTAGGTAACACAGCAAGACCCCATTTCCACTAAAAATACAAAAATTAGCCAGGCATGGTGGCATGCACCTGTAATCCCAACTATTTGGGAAGCTGAAGCAGGAGAACTGCTTGAACCCAGGAGGTGGATGTTACAGTGAGCCGAGATCACGCCACTGTACTCCAGCCCAGGTGACAGAGTGACGCTGTGTCTCCAAAAAAAAAAAAAAACAACAAAAAAAGGTAACCTATGGAATGGGAGAAAATATTTGCTAACCATATATCAGATAAATGTTTAATGTCCATGATATATGGGGAACTCCTACAACTCAATAACCAAAAAAACCCCACAAATAACCATACTAAACAATGGACCAAAGACTTGCATGCACATTTCTCTAATAATGATATACAAATGGTCAACAAACATATGAGAAGATGCTCAATATGACTAATCATTACGGAAATGCAAATCAAAACCGCAATTATTTATCACCTCACACCTGTTAGGATGACCACTATAAAAAGAAAAAGAAAAAACAGGAAATAACAAGTGCTGACAAGGATATGAAGAAGTTGGAACCCTCATGCACTGTTGGTAGGATTGTAAAATGGTTCAGCTGCTATGGAAAACAGTATGGAGGTTCCTCAAATAATTAAAAATAGAACTACCATATGTCCAGCAATTCCACTTCTGGTTATATATCTAAAAGAACTGAAAACAGGATCTTGAAGAGATATTTGCACACCCATGTTCACTGCAGCATTTTTCAAAATAGCCAAAATGTGGAAGCAGCCTAAATGTCCATCAGTAGATGAATGGATAAAGAAAATGTGGTATATACATAGAATGGAATATTATTCAGCCTTTGAAAAGAAGGAAATTATGATTATATACATACAACTTTTTCTTTTCTTTTCTTTTCTTTTGAGATGGAGTCTCGCTTTGTCGGCCAGGTTGGAGTGCAGTGGTGCGATCTCGGCTCGCTGCCACCTCCACCTCCAGGTTCAAGTGATTCTCCTGCCTCAGCCTCCTAAGTAGCTGGGATTGCAGATGCCCACCACCACACTTGGCTAAGTTTTGTATTTTTAGTACAGATGGAGTTTCACCATGTTGGCCAGCATGGTCTCGAACCCCTGACCTCAAGTGATCCACCTGCCTTGGGACTCCCAAAGTGCTGGGATTACAGGCGTGAGCCACCGCACCTAGCCACTGTGACATATTAATAGATGATCCTTAAGGACATTATGCTAAGTGAAATAACCCAACCATAAAAAGACAAATACTACAAGATTCCATTAATAAAAGGTATCTAAAGTGATCAAACTCACAGAAACAGAGAGTGATGGCTGCCCGGGGGTTGTGGGAGGGGGAAAAGGAGTCATTCAAAGGATACAGTTTCAGTCACACAAGACGAAGAGGTTCTAGAGATCTATTGAACAATAATAAGTACTGTACACTTTTAAAATTAAGAGAGTAAATCTACGTTGTTTTCTACCACAGACACACTTACACGAAGATAAAAAGGGTTACATGAGCCAACAGAACAAAGAAAGGATAAAAGCCACCTGGATGAGGTGAAATGACCCAAGGGGACAACAAGGAGACAGAGGCAGTAGAAGCTGGGTTACCTTTGTGTAGGGGAGGAAAAAAGCAGAAGAGGCAAAAAGATTCACATGTACCCTCTGATGCAGCAAAGGAAAAGGGCACAATGTTAACAAGCTGCAATTCTCTTTCTATGACAAGGTCATACTTTCAGCCTCTGATTTCTTTATTATTACAATTTTCTACTCCTGTTCTAACTTGATTTTAATTTCCTGGCAAGTAACACCCAAGTCATGCAGCCTTTTCATTGGAACCCACCACTCTGTCCAAGGTGCTCTGCAAAAGGTGCAGGCATTCTTCTCCAAGATTTTACATAGTCCATTTACATAATCCAAAAGAAGGTTGCTCTCATACTGCATAATCTAGCATAACGGAGATCTGCTCACTAAAGTGAGCCTCATCCAGCAAATAAGCTTGGAACCTCCATTTTCCCCCTTTGGAAACAGAGGAGGAGTTTGTTAATTGTTGCTATTTAAAAATCAGGCAGCTTCTCAGGTGAGGGGCTGTCAGCATGTCAGCCTACAGCAAGCAGGGGGAGCCCCTGTGGGTGAATTAGGATGGGTGGGGTGGTGGAGCGGGTACTGTAATGACCAGTGACTCCCCCTGGTGGAGCCAAGTGGTAGGGCACTTAGGAAATATTTACCCACACCTAACCATCAACACTTTTTGCTTGAGGTAATGCAATGGCCAAGTACACAAAATTGGATTTAAGTAGGAAACATGACATCAGCCTAGCATAGACTAAGGCATCAAGAAAGTCCATGCCTTGATGAAAGGGGCTGCTGTCCTACTCAATTCCTGCTGACTGTTACGTGGGAACGTGAGCCAGTTTTTTCAACAGAATCCAGATATCTGAATTGATATGGAAAAAAAATTCCAAATTTTTAGAAATACTGTGAGGCAAACATACATACTTGAGGACTATTTTGCAATCTCTGGGTTAATGTAACAACAGGCCCACCCATGAAAGCAAAATTTGCTCACATAAACATGCTGTCAGGAATGCTTCCAAGAAAGAGCATAAATAAGATGTACTGAATCCTGCTCCCACCCCCCAACCACTCAATAAATGTGTAAGAAATCCGGCCGGGCGCGGTGGCTCAAGCCTGTAATCCCAGCACTTTGGGAGGCCGAGACGGGCGGATCACGAGGTCAGGAGATCGAGACCATCCTGGCTAACACGGTGAAACCCCGTCTCTACTAAAATACAAAAAACTAGCCGGGCGAGGTGGCGGGCGCCTGTAGTCCCAGCTACTCGGGAGGCTGAGGCAGGAGAATGGCGTAAACCCGGGAGGCGGAGCTTGCAGTGAGCTGAGATCTGGCCACTGCACTCCAGCCTGGGCGACAGAGCGAGACTCCGTCTCAACAACAACAAAAAAAAAAAAAAAAAAAAAAAAAAAAAAAGAAATCCAGCAGGAGGAGAGGATGCTACCTGCACAGTTCTAATAGGCTGGGACCAATTACAATAAGCAAAATATGTTATGCAAACAGAACCCCATACACCTAGTGTCATTGTCTTGGTAAAAACCTCCAATGCACCCTTTAGAGCACTACTCTGAATAGATACAATAGAGAAGGAGATCTGAAGGGGGAAGAATGAGTACACGAGAAATTGCTCCCAACGTATTTTCAGCACACATACAGATTTCACTGTAGTCCGCAAGTGCTCCAACACCCTGAGCTGACAGAAGCGATTACATCTTTTCATGTTTCAGGGTGTATACAAAGCACACAGCAGGCACTACACCATTCAGCCCCAGAGAGAGGAATGATGAGGGATAATTTAGATCAGCCTAGCAGGTGCTAGTATGACCTACACTGGGGGAAGGGCTGCCTGCCAAGCATACTGCCTGGAGGATCTGGAGGCTCATGCCCTCCCAACCAGGGCAAGCCTCCTCATTTGCACGCGATTCCCAAGAAAGACAGAAAGTGAGGCTGGAGAACTTTGCTTCAGGCCAGATAGCACAAGAAACAAATTCTTTAAGCATTTATGCCTGCTCTTAACCATCAAAGAATCCCACAAGAGCCAATACTTGGAGCACCTAGTCCAAAGCAGAGAGAGAGAGCAAGTGCAGGAGTCCCCTAACAATCTCTTTGGGGCCCTCATTGTCATAATGCCTCCTATTACTCTAGCACCTGACTCTTCCAAATCACATTCCTAAAAAGCAGGAGTTGGCAAACTACAACCTGCAGGCCAAAACCAGCTATGAATGGTTTTCATATTTTTAAATGATTGAAAAAATCAAAATAATTTTTATGACTCGTGAAAATTATATGAAAATCAAATTTGTCTCCATAAATAAAGTTTTATCGGAACACAGCCACACTCTCATTCATTGATTCATTCATTTATTTGAGATGGATTCTTGTTCTGTAGCCCAAGCTGGAGTGCAGTGCCATGATTTTGGCTCACTGCAACCTCCACCTCCCAGATTCAAGGAACTCTCCTGTCTCAGCCTCCCAAGTAGCTGGGAAAACAGGCACCTGCCACCATGCCGGTTAGTTTTTATATTTTTAGTAGAGGTGGGGTTTTGCCATGTTGGCCAGGCTGGTCTCGAACTCCTGACCTCAAGTGATCCGCCTGCCTCGGCCTCCCAAATTGCTAGAATTACAGGCGTGAGCCACCACAACAGGCCCACACTTACTCATTTAGATATTGTCTGTGATTGCTTTCATACTACAACAGCAAAGTTGAGTAGTTCCAACAGAGACTGTATAGCCTCCAAATCCTAATATATTTACTATCTTGACCTTTACAAAAAGCCTGCCAATGCCTGATATAGAGGGTAGGGCAGAGAACACACACAGAATTCAGAGGCTCAAACAGAGTGACCTACTCAGGCAGGTGAGCAGCAAAGGTAAGAAAGATTAACAGAATGAGGCTGGGTGCGGTGGCTCACGCCTGTAATCCCAGCACTTTGGGAGGCTGAGGTGGACAGGTCATCTGAGGTCAGGAGTTCAAGACCAGCCCAGCCAATATGGCAAAACCCTGTCTCTACTAAAAATACAAAAATTAGCCGGGCGTGGCGGTGGGCACCTGTAATCCCAGCTACTCAGGAGGCTAAGGCAGAAGAATCATTTGAATTTGGGAGTTGGAGGTTGGAGTGAGCAGAGATCTGCCACTGCACTCCAGCCCAGGTGACAGAGCGAAACTCCATCTCAAAAAAAGGAAAAAAGAAAGAAAGATTAACAGAATGATACCCCTCCTTCACTCTGTCCTCATTCCCATATTGCCAAAGAGAAAATGGGTTGCCTAACCACCCCCAATGACAAATACATTCAGTATCTAAATGTTACTGCCAGCTGGGAGAGGTGGCTCACACCTGTAATCCCAATACTTTGCGAGGCCAAGGGGAGCAGATCACTTGAGGTCAGGAGGTCGAGACCAGCCTGGCCAACATGGTGAAACCTATCTCTACTAAAAATATGAAAAATTAGCCGGCAGTGGTGGTGGGCACCTGTAATCCCAGCTACTCAGGAGGCTGAGGCAGGAGAATCACTTGAACCAAGGAGACGGAGGTTGCAGTGAGCTGAGATCACGCCACTGTACTCTAGCCTAGGTGACAGAGCAAGACTATGTCTCAAAAATTAATTAATTAATTAATATAAAATTACTGTCTTATAAAGAGGCAAGAGATGCCTGGATTTTTCCAATCACTTAATAAGACACAGAAGACTAAGTGGACGAAGGCCAGTATGTACGTGATTGTCAGAGGTAGAACAGGGGTATGTTTTCTCATACAAGGGTGTCAGAGAACAAATGTACACTAACACCTTAAGATGGCAATTAATAGAATTAACAGAACAAAAGTTTTTCTCAAAAACTTTAGGAGGAAGCTCCTGAAAACCCATGGTAGGAGAATTTACTACTGATAAGTTTAAGAGCTTATGGGGGGAGGAAAGGTTTAAGAGTTCTTTTGAGACATTGTTTCCCTCTTTTACCCAGGCTGGAGTGCAGTGGTGCGATCTCGATCTCGGCTCACTGCAACCTCTGCCTTCCGACTTCATGCGATTCTCTTGCCTCAGCCTCCCGAGTAGCTGGGATTACAGGCACCCACCACCATGTCCAGTTAATTTTTGTATTTTTAGTAGAGACGGGGTTTCACCGTGTTGGCCAGGCTGGTCTCAAACTCCTGACCTTGTGATCCGCCCGCCTCAGCCTCCCAAACTGCTGGGATTACAGGCGTGAGCCACAGTGCCCGGCCTTAAGAGTTCTAATCTATGAAATCTATGAAATAATGTTCAGTTAAATAAAACAGGAAATAGGAAATACTTTATACATCTTACATTAGTAATAATGAGTACTATACAATTAATTTTCATTTACCACTAACAACGCTGATACTCGGGCACTAGCAATTCCACTTCTAGAACTTCATCTTCTAAAAACACTTAAGTACACAAAAATCCTGCAACACTGAAAAAGAAAACAAGACATGGCCAACATGATGAAACCCCATTTCTACTAAAAATACAAAAATTAGCCAGGCATGGTAGCGCACACTTGTAATTCCAGCTACTCAGTAGGCTGAGGCACAAGAATCGCTTGAGCCCAAGAGGTGGAGGATGCAGTGAGCCAAGATCACACCACTGCACTCCAGCCTGGGCTACAAAGCGAGACTCTGTCTCAAAAGGAAAAAAAAAAAAAAAAAAGGAAAAGAATTAAAATAAATAAATGGAAAAATGTGTTTTCATTAGCACACAAAAAATTCTGGAGTTAACATACGCACAAATTGTTAATAGCAGATCTCTGAGCAGTGGTTTTGAGAGGATATTCACTTCCTACAATCATACATTTCTGTAATGTTTACTTTTTTTACAAATGAATTGGCAATAGTTTTGTAAGCAGCAAAAAAAGAGGCATTTCATTTCCATGTATGATCTCTTGTTTACTATAAATTTTTCAAGCTCTCCCTCACGGTTTCAATAACATACCTTCTTATTTGGAGTTTGGGGAAGAGTGGAGGGGCCTTCTTGCAGGTAATATGCCTGCTGAGAGGACTGATTCATTCATTTGTTCACCCATTCATCAGCTCTTCACCCAAACATTTAAGGCCTCTCTTATTCTGACAGAATCAGTCATTCCTCCTTCTCAGTTTTCAACACAGTCTCAAGACACAAATCAATCTAAAACTGTGCAGAGTTGGACTAGCTTTAATTTACGCTACTTAGCTCCTAGGTCTATTCTCAACCAGCAGCCACAGTTATCTTTCTAAAATATAAGATCATGCTACTCCACTTCTGATGGCTTCCCAAGTCACTCAAAGGAGGAGGAAAAAAATCTCTTAAATGGCTTAGAAGACCCTGCATAATCTCATCCTTGTCACGTCTCCAACTTCATCTTCTATCACTCCATCCCTTGCTGTGCTCCAGCTGCACTTGCTGACGGTGCCAAGCATCTCAGGGATTTTGCATTTGCCCTTTCCTCTGTCTAAAATGTCCTTCCCCTAGTTTCGATGGGGTTTGCTTTCGTATTTCTTTAAGGTCTCCTCTGCTCCTTATCAAACCTTTTTTGATGATCCTATTTCAAATTGCAGCATCCCCTACATTTTTTATACATTTCTCTTTTTTGCCATAGAACTTGTCACTGTCTGGCATACCAGGTATCTTATTTTTTTATTGTCTTTTTCCCATTAGAATGAGAGAATTATTGCCGGCATTTAAATAGCATCTGGTGCCAGGCAGGCGCAGTGGCTCATGCTTGTAATCCCAGCACTTTGGGAGGCTGAGGCGGGCAGAGCACCAGAGGTCAGGAGTTCAAGACCAGCCTGGCCAACATGGCGAAAACCCGTCTTTACTACAAATACAAAAAAATTAGCCAGGAGTGGTGGCAGGCGCCTGTAATCCCAGCTACTCGAGAGGCAGAGGCAAAAGAATCACTTGAACCCGGGAGGCGGAGGTTGCAGTGAGCCCAAGATCGCACCATTGCACTCCAGTCTGGGCAACAAGAGTGAAACTCCATCTCAAAATAAAATAAAATAAATAGCACCTGGAATGCAGCAGGTGCTTAGTAAATATCTGTTAATGGAATGCATGAATGGATGCATGCATGGATCAATCACAGTTTACAAGTCCAACTCTCAGGGTTACTAGGAAGAACCAAACTCATCCATGGAGCAGCCCTTGTGCATACTCCTAAGTTCCTTCTTCTTTTTTCTTACAGACAAGGTCTCCACTCTGTTGCCCAGGCTGTAGTACAGAGACACAATCATGGCTCACTGCAGCCTCAACCTCTGAACTCAAGCGATCCTCCCACCTCAGTCCCCTGAGTAGCTGGGACTACAGGCACATGCCATGACGCCCAGCTAATTTTTGAGCTTTTTGTAGAGACGGGGTTTCACCATGTTGCCCAGGCTGGTCTCAAACTCCTAAGCTCAAACCATCTGCCCACCTTGGCTTCTCAAAGTGCTGGGATTACAGGCATGAGCCACCATGCCCAGCCCTCAGTACTTCTAAAGCCTGAGTTTACCTTCCCCAGCTTCCCTTCCCTTACCTCTCTTAAACTAAGTTTGTTAATTCCATCATAGGCTTGGTCTCCTTTTTATTTCCCAATACTTGGTCCTCTTTCTTCCCAGAAAGAACATGTCATAATTTGCCTGTATCACAAATGAAGATTTCCCGGTTGAGAATTCTTCCCTATTTGTCCTTAAATGCTGAACTTCTAACTCAGAAGAACTCAGAAGTTAGGAAGGGTTTATTGTACTGCATCTTGAATACCACAGACAACAATTCCACCAGTTTTTTCAGGGGGAACTATTCACACCCTGCATAATTAGAGGTAAAGCAAAACTTTCTGCTAACATAAGGATTCTGAACTTCACAAGAGAAAAAGGACCTACAAGTATCTCAAAACTTAAAAAGGTTCATTCTAATGATGCTCAGACTCCAAAACAAAAGATGAGAGCACACATTTTCTCAAACCCTAAAAATCCTACTTCTAAGTAAATTTAATGAAAGCCTTCCACAGAAACTTAAAGAAAAACAAAGCATCAGTGGGAAAGAACCTTCGCATTTAAATTGGATTACCCACATGTAATTTTTGAACTAAATCAAGACCAAGTATACCTTCATAAAGATTGCAGAAGAATCTTTAAGGACAAAAAAAAAATACCAACAGCACTGACAGGCAGAGATATTATTGAGATGCCAAGCCAAAGACCAACAAAATGGTCTCAAGAGCAAGCTATATTCAATATGAATGGGGTACCAAAAAGATAAACAAAAGGGAAGGCTGCATATGATGCCAGTGCTCTCAAGGAAGGTGCAGGCCCTGAGTCATCAGTGTAAAGCCAATATAAAGGACACATATTGGCCAGGTGCAACAGACTTATTACAGGCTTCAGGACAACCCATTCACAAGTTAGGAACATAGCACACAGTGAAACATCAGAGGTCACCAGAGCTCAAGTTATGGAAGGTGTGACTTTCTTGTACAACTCTAGGTAATACCACTTCATGTATTTAACAAGTAATTATTGAGCCAATGACTCCGTAAATGATGTGATATAGTAATAGGCTTTTTATCTTTTTTACTAAAAAGGCCAAACAGGACTTATATTGCATACGAAATCATAAGGAATATAACTTCAATTCTACTTATTCAATTCAAGTAATATTTACTGAGCATCTACCGTGTGGCCAGCTAGTATTCTAGGTAGAGAAGGGATATATACAGACATGATCACTGCCTTCAGAGAGCTCACTGACAGGTAAACAAATAATTTTCTGTCATGGCTGCAATATCACAAAGAAGTATCTAGTACACATGCAACAAAGAAAAGGAAGTGATTACTTGGGGCGATCAGGGAAAGTTTCCCAAAGGACACGGTGACAGCTGTGCTGGGTTTTGAATAATAAATTGTGTACATTCCCCATCCAAAGAAACTGGGAGAGATTAGATATCAAAACTCTTTAGACTCAGCTAGATCAACGGCATGGAAAACTACTAAATTTGGACCCCTTTCTATACCAGTCAGGCTAAGAAGACTGCTACTTTCCTCATTTTTAGGTTGCCAGCCCTCTTTTGTGGACCTACAATCAGCAGACACACCCATTTATTTTCCTCCATCAGTGATGGTTGGGCTGAGGCCTCCCTGGAGAATTCCCAGGTGATGGGAGCTGAGGGATCAAATAAGTATGGTGGTCCATGAAGCCTCAAAGGGCTTCAGACTGTTCTAAGCTCCAAAGCAATTCCCCCAGAGAAGTCTAAGAAACCTAGCAATCCAGTGAGGGCTTCTAACTCTAACCTTTGGTGTTCTGGCCACATTTCACACTAAGGCCATCAATGTGCTTTCTCAGTCTTCATCTATCATGAGAGAAAAAGACCTAAATTCTCAGAACACACTCAGTCTTACAAAATACTCCAGACCCAAACCTTTCTTAACTACCTGGAGACAGAATACAGAAACAATTAGTGCTTCTAGGAGGAGATTGAGATCAATTTTCATCTCTCTCAGTTGCTGGAATTTTAATAGTGAACACCCCTAACAGGGATCACTTTATTAGAACTAATCAGTGTAGTTCTATGGGCAAATAACTAAAACAGCATTTCTCCTAGAAGCATTGCGTTAGTTACCATTCTACCCAACAATAATAATTACAAATTATCTAACATACCTCCAATTTCTTACAATAAGAGCTGAAGGAAGAGCCCCCTCAGGCAATGACCTACGTCAGCAACAGAGGTTTTGACAAAGAAAACTGCTGTTTGAAGGAACTAATTTCAAATGAAATGGAGGAAAGGGTGCCCTCTTCAGGGCCCAGGAGTTCAAATCCCACTTTTGCTTACAAACACCTCTTTAAGAAATAATTTACTCTCTGTTTTCTCATCAGAGAGAGAGATTGGACTACAAAAGTTCTAGGTTCCCTCCAGTTTTAACTTGCCATTGAAGCCATTTTCTTTTTCCTAATACCAGCCTTTAAAGGCCAAGGGCACCCTATTGCAAGGAGCCACAATACCCTGATCTTCTGCTGGATCCTGCACTCCCACAGAGAAATCGTTTCTTTGTAGTGAAGCAAGGGCCTGCCACTCAAGTTGCAATGTAGCATCAGACTATTATAAAAAGACAGCTCGTCCTCCACTGCCCACAGGCAAAAGGAGACAAACTGTGTACTGGTTATTACCATTTGGCAGCACACAGCTACACTTAAATACACACTGTATGCTTATTAATACCCTCACTATTTGCAAACACTATTAAATATTCCAGCAGCATCACGGATCCAAACATCTCTCCTTAGCCTATCTCCTACTACAAGGCCAATGAACAAAACTTTCTCCTTTCAAGTACAGTCGCCTTTTGTGAACTTCACTCACTCAAGAACAACTGTCATCTACAAAAACAGGCTTTGTTAAAAGATCCAACCTCGTACACCAACAGTAGGGACACCTTTTCTTCCCAGCCATCCTTACCTAGCAGCAGCAGCCCAACAGTGACACCTGCTGGAGAACTAGAAGCAAGGGTTGGCTCATCACCTAGAGACTTTCAGTCCCTTTAGAAGGCAGAAGAGGCAGACTAGCACCTGTTTGTCTTAGTGATTTACACCAGAATGCAGCCATTCAAATGGTAGTCCTTCTTTAATGTGTACGCACTTAGAATATTTTACAACATATCTCATTTTTGAGACAGCTGTCAGCCCTCATGGCATACGACATCCTAGCTCATTTAAAAGTGATTCCATATAAATAATGTAACTACTGAATTAATATACTATTTTAAAATGAGAATCCTGAGTTATTTGTATATTTTAAAAGAAAATGAGCATAAATATAAAATTGTTTACAGTGAGATGACCAGGGACTTCATTTTATAATACACATTTTAAATGGTTGAACTTTAAACCACAATGTCATACATTTTTGGACACCAGAAAAAAATATTAAACAAAAAATTATTGGTACTCCTCAATGTTTTGGGTTTTTTTTTTTTTTTTTTTTTTCTCAAACAGAGTCTTGCTCTGTCGCCCATGCTGGAGTGCAGTGGCGCGATCTCGGCTCTCTGCAACCTCTGCCTCCCCAGCTCCAAGTGATTCTCCTGCCTCAGCCTCCCGAGTAGCTAGGACTACAGGCATGCGCCACCATGCCTGGTTAATTTTTTTTGTATTTTTAATAGAGACGGGGTTTTACCACATTAGCCAGGCTGGTCTCGAACTCCTGACCTCAGGCAATCTGCCTGCCTTGGTGTCTCAAAGTGTGGGATTACAGGCATGAGCCACCGCACCTGCCCAGTAGTTTCTGGGTTTTAAATAACCTATTTTATTAAGTGATTAATAATATTTTTGATGTACAATATCATAGCCATGAGTCACACGTGATTATTTCTTTTTTTTTTTTTTTTTTGAGGTGGAGTCTCGCTCTGTCGCCCAGGCTGGAGTGCAGTGACCGGATCTCGGCTCATTGCAAGCTCCGCCTCCCAGGTTCACGCCATTCTCCTGCCTCAGCCTCCTGAGTAGCTGGGACTACAGGAGCCTGCCACCACTCCCAGTTAATTTTTTTTTGTATTTTTTAGTAGAGACGGGGTTTCACCGTGTTAGCCAGGATGGTCTCAATCTCCTGACCTCGTTATCCACCCGTCTCGGCCTCCCAAAGTGCTGGGATTACAGGCGTGAGCCACCGCACCCGGCCTAACAGTAGCAGCATTTCAAATGCTCAATAGCCACGTGTGGCTAGTGGCTACCATCTTACGTAGCACAGACAGAGAACATTTCCATCAGTGTGAGAAGTTTTATTGGACAGCACTGCTCTAGAAAATCTAGTGTTTACAGACAAAATTATCTGATATCTAGGTGGGGGGAGCAGATGGAATATAGATTAAAGAAAGCTAGCCAAGCACTGATAACCTTTGAAGTCAGATTATAGGTGTATGGAAACTCAGTTATACTTTTTGTTTTTGTATATGTTTGAAGATTTCCACAATAAAATGTTAAAAGAAAAAAAGTGGTTCACTTAAAAATGAAGTTACAGCCAGGCGCAGTGGCTCACACCTGTAATCCCAGCACTTTGGGAGGCCGAGGGGGCAGATCACCTGAGGTCGGGAGTTCGAGACCAGCCTGATCAACATGGAGAAAACCTGTCTCTACTGAAAATACAAAATTAGCCAGGCATGGTGGTGCATGCCTGTAATACCAGCTACTCGGGAAGCTGAAATAGGAGAATTGCTTGAACCCAGGAGACGGAGGTTGTGGTGAGCCGAGATCACACCATTGCACTCTAGCCTGGGCAACAAGAGCAAAAATCCATCTCACAAATTTTTTTTTTGTTGTTGTTGTTGTTTTCTTTTTTTTATTATTATACTTTAAGTTCTAGGGTACATGTGCATAACGTGCAGGTTTGTTACATATGTATACTTATGCCATGTTGGTGTGCTGCACCCATCAACTCGTCAGCACCCATCAATTCATCATTTATATCATGTATAACTCCCCAATGCAATCCCTCCCTCCTCCCCCCTAAATTTTTTTAAAAAGTTATCATATTAAGGAAAATGCCATGAAGGGCAGCTTGCACAAATCTCTAGTCATGAAGACCAGAGTTCATATTCTCACTCAGAGACCTATTATATGATCTTTAACAAGAAACTGACTTCCCTGAGCCTCACTTTCCTCAACCATAAAATGGAAAATTGAATACCTGACTTGCATAGAGTTGTTGTTGAAAGCAGAAGGAATTATTTCAAAGCAAGAACATAATACCTAACACATAGTAGGCCCTCAGTAACTGGTATCTCTCTCTTTTTTTTTTTTCTTGAGATGGAGTCTTGCTCCATCACCCAGGCTGGAGTGCAGTGGTACAATCTTGGCTCACTGCAACGTCCGTCTCCTGGGTTCAAGTGATTCTCCTGCCTCAGCCTCCCAAGTAGCTGGGACTACAGGCCCGCGCCACCATGCCCTGCCAATTTTTGTATTTTTAGTAGAGACAGGGTTTTACCATGTTGGCCAGGTTGGTCTCAAACTCCTGACCTCAAGTGGTCCGCCCGACTCAGCCTCCCAAAGTTCTGGGATTACAGGCATGAGCCACTGCACCAGCCAGTAACTGGTACCTCTAATTATGATCAAACAATAAAGTTTATTTTAAACTACTCAGGTATTTCTCAGAATAGCACACGAAGAGGTACTACTAAAGCAGAATGGACAAAAGCTAACCAGAGTCCACTGGTATTACAGAAACAGCAACTGCTTGGTTGCTTAGAGCAGTAACTGAAGACAGTCCTTTTACACCTTTTATAGAGATCTTTAATAAACTTTTTAAGTGCCTACTACATGTCATGCACTGTGTTGACTGCCTTCTCACGTCTCCTGGCAAAGAGGAAGAAGAGAGGCTCGGGCCCCTGATGAAGACCAGTATGCAAGGCACAATATTCCAAAACCAGGAATTGAGGAGCTGTTAATCCAGAACTGGTTTCAAGCATATGAGCAGAGTTAGCAAACCTCTCTATTTTGTTTATCTTTCACATCCAGTCAAGTCTCCCTCTGTTTCCCACCCCAAGCCCTTAGTAAATGCCTAAGAACCTACATGCACTATACCCTTTCCTCCCTGGCATGTGCTGGTTCCCTAAAATAAAAAGGTCTTTCCCTCTCCAAATCCTACCCATCTTTCAAGACTTGATTTTGCAAAGCCTTCTTGAATGATACTTCCCTTTCTCTGAGACTACATCCAATCTCAGTACCACACAATGAAGCATTTGCTCATCTACACTTTTGAAAAATTTTGTTGTCTTGCCTCCACAATAACACTGTAGACTCAGGTTGGTAAAGACCATGTATTATACTTCTTTTGTATTTCCCACAGTGCCTAGCACAGTACTAGAAAATTTGTAACCATTCAACTAATACTTATTGACTGAGTGACTGTCTAAAGCATCCTCCCAAAATAACAAGTACATTATGTGCATAATTCATATTCCCACCCTTGTTAGAAGCTTATGTCAGAGAAATTTCAGTTGCTTCGACAGAGGATGTAATGCAGCGCAATATGCTGTTTGGATCCAACAGGCATATTCTGGGAGTTGGTGATTATGCTAGCTTTGACCTTTACAAAATTACAGAAAGAAGTCCCTAATAAATCAAGATAGATGCGCACATAGCCATGCACGGAACATGTGGTGGGCGATCAACTACACCCACTCTGTTTCTGCCATAAAAGAGTTGGCTAGGATGCCAATCCGAGTATGGAGAGTCCTTCCTTCCATGAATTATTCTTCTTCTCCACTCCAAAGTGAATGTCCATCTGGAAGGTCCATTCAGAGAATCTCAACAGAGCAACTAATAGGCTGTCCAAAAACAAGTATCTCTGAAAAAATTGGAACTTTCCTTGACATACATATATATATAGATATACATATTTTTTTCTTTTCCCTTTGTCAAACTGCAGTGTTCCAAAAGATAAGGATTAGGAAGTGAACTCGGTTGTCCAAAGCAACACAATCAGCAAAGAATCAATAGACTAATCTGTACCATGCAGGGTTCTCTTTTACTTATTCCTAGGCACACTGGGACATTGTTTTGTCTCACAATAAGTAGTCCTGCACATACAACATCTCAAGAAGGTCAAAAAGCAGGGCAGAGAAAGTCAATGATTCCATCTCCTCATGCTTCTCTAACCTAATCTACACTCTCCTTTCAAGGCTAAAGCCAGAACCTTGAGCTTAGCCAGAAATAGAGCTAGCACAGCCAACTGACTCATACTGCTAGGCCCTATCCTATCTCTGCCACCAGAGCAAGATTTTCCAAGAAAATGCAATGGGGAGATCAGAAGCAGATGCGTGGGTCCCAGACACTCCAAATACAGCCACAACATCTATAGGACTGAAGGAAATGATACAAGGAGAAAAGCAAGGGATGCAGGAGAAGACAGGAAAGCAACTGCTTACCTCCTGAGTGAATCCTCCTCAGAGCTTTCCTCAGGCATATCCTGATGTAAGGCCTCCTGTGACACAGTTCCAGATCTGCTGGACTGGGTGTAAATTCTTTCCCAGTGGCCTGTCTCCTGGTTAAAGGCCACCCCCACAGTCCTCTCCTCCTGCGGACTAGCAGAGCTGCTCAACTCCAGCCTGCTGGAGCTGGGCGTTTGGCCCTCAGTCCGCTCAAGAGGTGGTAACTGGCTGCCACTCGATGGCACACCCTCAAAGGAGCTGGGGACCTGCCAGGAGGAGCTAGCCTCGCCAGAGGAGTAGTTAGGTGTGGTTCTTTCCCAGCGCAGCGTATCGTTGTTGAAGGTCAGGAGATTGTGGCAAGCACGACAGCGATTCAGGTGGCCACGGGACAGGTTGGAGTTGTTCTCACTGCTGTGTGGGGTGGGCTGGTGGGAAGGGCCTGGCCTCTCAGATTCAAGGTTATTGTTGAGCATTTCCTGGGCCTGTTGGGTCTGGGGAGCTTCCCCACTCAGGCTCTGATCCAGCTCCTGAAGCCGGTCATACTCCAAAAAGAAGCGTCTCAGGTCACACTGAAGCTCATGGCGAATGTTGCCCGAGTTATTTTGGCTGGAGCCATTCCCTCCATCTGACTCAGTTGCCAACCCTGATGCCGGAAAACCCCTCCCTTCTGTGGCTGAAGTGTACACAGATGCCTGAGAGCCACCTTCCTGCTGTCTCAGCACAGACAGCAAACTCACTGAAGAGGCACTGGTCCTGGGTGGGGGCATGGATTCCGCCTCAGAGCGGGAGTTCAGACTGAGTACTGTCCGGGTCCACTCAGATCCTGTCAACCCGGGAGCTATTTCTCGGTGATACCTAGAAGGGTGGCTAGACAGAGGCCCTCCCAAAGAGCGGCGGGTAGGACCCAGACTGAGGTTGCGGAGCGTGTTGCCGGCAGTGCTGCTCTGGACTGTACTGAAGGCAGACGGCCGGTTCAGGAGGCCCTGGTCCTGCTGCGTTGATGAGGCCTGCTCCGGGGGATGGAAGGGCTCGGTCTGTACAAAAGAAAAGGAAGGGGTAGTAGCTCTGGCAGAAGCAGGGGGGACACTGTCCTGGTGTGGCAAGAGGGAAGGAACTCGAGTGCCAGAGCAGCGGCTGCAAAGGCACAGGATCCCAAGGTGCTGGCAGCACTCAGCTGTGGGGTAACTGACCCGCTGTCGGAGCCTGATGTAAGCGGAAGTCCTGGGGCGCTCCGTGGAGGGCTGAGGGGGAGGCGGTGGGGGTGAGGGGGTAGCAGAATCTTGCACTGTGCTTTGCTCTCCCACCTGGATGCCAGAAGAGCGGGAGGACAGCATGTGCAGGAAATTGTGGAGGAGAGGTGTCCGGCGAACTGGCTGTGATTGCAGGAGGGCACGCTGACGGTAGTGGGATAATTCTGTTCCATCTATGGGGATCTCTGGTTCGTCATCACCCTGCAACGTGGACCAGCATGGGGCAGGGGGTAGAGCAAGGCAGTTAGGTAGTACCTCCAAGTAAATCAAGAAAAACTAACCACTGACAATCATCCAAGGAAAACAATGTTCACAGGTGGGAAACAACTCTCTACCCCTGAAGCATTGACAACTGGCCTCAGATTCAAAATAATCACATGGTATTAAATTTTCCACTCCCAATCAGCAGCATATCTGAATGAGTGCAGCTGACAAACCAATTGTCTTACAAAAGACATCTCTCCATGACATGGAAGCAGTGAGGGGAAGCAAAATGTCAACCAGCCAGAGGCACATGAGTGACAAGCTATCCAACACTGTCTAGTGATGATAAGGGTTACTTCTAATGAGGCGATCACTGGAGAGTTTCAGAATCGACTCTCCTGTCAAGATTATGACTATAACCCTGAATATACAATCTGAAGCTAGCTTTAAATCTTGACTGGAAAGAAAGACTTGGGTATTGAGAATTAAAATCCAATATAATCAGAATTGGAATACTAGTTAGGAAAAGAACTCACAGTTTAGCTGGAATTGGAACTGCTGGACTAACTTACCTGTTGATTAGAGGGGTTAACAATTGCTGTGAGTAAGTAGTGTCCAAGTGGATCAAATCTCACCAGACTGAAATCACAGAAGAGACAAAGACACGCATAGAGAGATTATGTTAACTGAGAAGAGAAAACTTGTGTTCAAATTTATAGCAATCATTACTGATAACTGGTATCACTCAGGTATCCACTTCATTCAAGACTTTCAAAACTTTCAAAGAGATTAAAATAACAACACTCAATACTTCTTGCCAGAGTAAAGGAATATGTATCACAAAAATAACGATTTCACATGAAAAACACCTAGGGTTTCCATCCCAGGAAACAGCTACATTAAGCACATCTTTGCTCAAATACAAGAGCTCATCCTAACCATATAAAATGCTCTCATACTCTGCCACAGAATCAGTTCTTCCCTCATATGGCAGCTACACCAGCAAGAAGCATGAATCTTGGTGGCAACGAACAGACCCAGCATTAAATGACATAGCTGAAACCAGAAAATTGGCCTGTATTTGACTGCAAATCCAAGAGGACCAAAGAAACACAATGCATCATCTTTAATACAGGCAATATGTTTTGATCTTGAGGACTAAATAAATGTCAATTACATGCTTACATCTCCATCTTCCAGTTTGATATACACAGACAACCCAACGAGGTATCTAAAATACCACCCAAACTTGTTTCAGGTTTTCCCAAAGAAAGACTATCCAAAACACAGTTAGCTTTGAAACTAAAAGAGAGTCTAATGACCCTGGTCTCCAAAGATCAGAAGAGGAGGCCAATAAGGGAAAGCTGAAATGAACAAAATGAATGTCTCCCAGCTGATTAGTCAACTGTTTAGAAAGTAGGAGGCAGCCAGGTGCAGTGGCTCACACCTATAATCCCAACACTCTGGGAGGCCAAAGCAGGATGATCACTGAAGGCCAGGAGTTCGAGACTAGCCTGAGCAACACAGTGAGACCCCCGTCTCTACAAAAAAATTTAAAAATTAGCTGAGAGTGGCTGCACAGACCTGTAGTCCCAGATACTCACAAGACTGAAGTTGGAGGATTGCTTGGGCCCATGAGGTCAAGGCGCAGTAACTTGGGCCCATGAGGTCATGACTACACAACTGTACTCCAGCCTGGGTAACAGAGCAAGACCCTGTCTCTTTAATAAAATAAAAAAAAAAAAAGGGCGGGGGTGGGCACGGTGGCTCACGCCTGTAATCACAGCACTTTGGGAGGCTAAGGTGGGCAGATTACTTGAGGCCAGGAGTTCAAGACCATCCTGGACAATATGGTGAAACCCTGTGTCTACTAAAAATACAAAATAATGAGCCGGGTGTGGTGGTGGGCGCCTGCAATCCCAGCTACTTAGCAGGCTGAGGCACAAGAATAGCTTGAAGCCAGGAGGTAGAGGTCGCAGTGAGACGAGATTGCACCACTGCACTCCACCCTGGGTGACAGAGTGAGACCCTGCCTCAAAAAAAAAATAGGAGAAGCTGTGAGGATGACAACTTGCCCTGAGCGGGGATAACAACCTGTCTTCCAAAGTGACAGCTGGCAGAATGTTCTCTATCATGTCAGTCCTGTGCCAGACAATGCTGATGGGGCAGCGCACTCACCGGACCCGTTCCATCTCACTAGCTGTCTTCACCACAGCAAAGGGTTCCCGTCGACTCCAGTCCCAGAAGTGGATCTCATTGGCAGTGGCAATCAGCAGGAGCTGAGCCGTAGGGTGGAAGGCCAGGGAGGCAATGGCATTGTTGCTATCTGTGAACCAGCTTTCACTGCCACCCTGTGAACAAACCAATTCCAGATATTCTCAGGTTACAAGCTACCAGCACACTGGGAAGTCAATTTCAAGAAAGGTCCATTTAAGGTAAAATGACTACGTCTAGGGACTACTTTAAATATATCCTTGTAAAAAGATGTAGAAGATCAGTGATCTGGCAGTGCCACTGATTTATCAGACAAATACTATATAATCAGCTCAGTTCTTCAAATTATTCACAATCTATAAGCAATAAGCATATATACACAGTTCCTATTTCTTTTTTTCTTTTTTTTTTTTTGACAGGGGGTTTCATTCTATTACCCAGACTGGAGTACAGTGGCACAATCTCAGGGCACTGCAACCTCTGCCTCCTAGGTTCAAGCACTCCTCGCACCTCAGCCTCCCAAGTAGCTGGGACCACAGGCACATGGCACCATACTTGGCTAATTTTGTATAATTTTGTGTATAATATTTTTGGTATAATATCCTGCCCAGGCTGGTCTCGAACTCCTGAACTCAAGCAATCCTCCTGCCTTGGTCTCCCAAAGTGCTAGGATTACAGGCGTGAGCCACTGCGCCCAGCCCACAGTTCCTATATCTAAAGCCTGAGAAAAACTCAAGCTTGGTGTACAACATGGTGCAAGACAACCTGCTAGCCAGTTACTAGGACAAAGAGGATCTTGCTTTGATGATCATGATCAGAGTACAGGACAATCTTTGCCCTTACACAACAGAAATCCATCCTGAACATATCTTAGATTCTCCTATACTATGTCACAATGGGCCAAAGGAAGCAAAAGCGGATGTTCATCTTAGAATGGAAGGCAATCTCAGGGCATGCTTAAACTATTGCAAAAAATAAAAACAAAAAGGAATGGAAGACAGGGAATTAGACTTCCTATTAATTAAGTGGGCAATGTCTACCACAATATATTCAGATGTAGTCCTAAGAACCCGGCTAGGCTCTTCCAGAATTAAAAACTCAATGGTAAACAAGCCTCTGCATTTAGAATATCAAAAGAGGCTGGGCATGGTGGCTCATGCTTGCAATCCCAGCACTTTGGGAGGCTGAGGCAGGCGGACCACTTGAGGTCAGGAGTTTGAGACCAGCCTGGCCGACATAGTGAAACTCCGTCTCTACCAAAAATACAAAAATTAGCCAGGCATGATGGCACATGCCTGTAATCCCAGCTACTTGGGAGGCTGAAGCAGAAGTATCACTTGAACCTGGGAGATGGAGGTTGTAGTGAGCCGAGATCGTGCCACTGCATTCCAGCCTGGGCGACAGAGTGAGACTCCATCTCAAAAAAAAAAAAAAAAAAAAAAAAAACAGAAAACCAAAAGAAAAGGGTATCTTAAGGAAATACTCACGTGTAAATCCCAAATCCTAACCTCCCCATCTAGGCAGCCAGAAGCAATAAGGCCTGAGATGGTGGGATGAAAAGTGACACACCATGGAGTACGGCGGTGTCCAATCAAGGAATGAATACACTTGCCAGTCTTCACCTCCGTAATATAGATATTATGATTCACATGGGTGGAGGCTAAGAGAGTCCTAGAAAATCAAAGAGTAAAACTAATTCAGAAGCATGTGGAAGGGTAACCAACCTTATCAACTTTGGACAACACAGAATAGTGATGCTACCTGCCGATCCCAACATGAAAGAACCTAAGCTTTGTACGTTAGGCAAACATATATCTAGATATAAGGCAAAAATATATCTACAAACAGAAATATTCTGATCTTTAAAGGCTTTTGGCTTGTCCACACTATCCCCAAATGACACATGCCACATTCAGAAAATATTTTTTCCCACTGGAATAACCATCATGCCACTGGTGAGCTATATCACATAGGCAAATGATTGCTATTGAGAAACTTTCCAAGTTTTGATCCTCTGTTTCCTTTGCTTGTTCTCATGATTTTTCAGGTTAGCACTGCTCATCTACTTTCTTTCCCTTTCTGACACGTGGCCAAAGCACTGTTCACAAAGTACTTCAGAGAGCCTTTAAGGACTGACTTGGAAGATCAAGCCAGGCCAAATATACAGAAAGCACTGTTATCACAAATCTTAAGGTTAAGTTACAGATAATTACTAAGTACCTGTCTGGGCTGAAGGCCAATAAGAAGGTAGAGCGTGGACTATCCGGCAGTTCTACTCTCTGGGAGACAAAAAAAAAAAAAGTTAAAATACATAGACTATGTATTTTATAGACTATGGTTCACCCTATCTCAAAAGCACATTAACCATTCTAGATTAGTATTCACAGTGTAGGCTTAAAAACTGGAGACAATGATCAAGCTACAAATTGAGAGAGATAAACCTAAATTACCTTCAGGAAAACTGTCTAGCTCTAAAGGAAAAAGATATTTCTAGCACATTAATTCTTTCAAATTTACAAACAACTCCCTAAGTCAGATATGTCAACTCTCCCACACAAGATAAATATATCCCAACTCTACTGTTAACCCATTCTAAGATCTCATTCTACCATCACCAGCACAAATCCTATGTGAAATATAGCCATTTTCCTTACCTTGCCCTCCCATTTCATCCACCGGGTTTTATCTTCCACCAGCTCCTGCAGAAGCCGCTGAGCTCCCATGGCCCGAGCACCCCGTTCTCGCCCCCAGAGTATCCGGACAGCATTCTTTTCTGGGACAACCTTCATGGTGCTCAGTAGCCACTGTCACACCAGGCCCAGGAAATGAAGGAGCAAGTAACAGCTCCAACACACTGAAGAAGCTAAAATGAGGCCATACAGGTCCTTGTAAATTGTCTTCATGGAAATCTAAGGAATAAAGAATAATGTCAAAGAACGACTATTCTGCAACAAGAAGCTTTCCATTGCAAATATAATTCTAGCTCAAAAAGCAAATTATTCTTTTCCTATTTAATGACACTTTCTCAAAAAAGACCCTTCTCCCAGAATTTTTCTTCCAAAAATATTTCATATTCTCATATTCTCCATAGCTCAACCTTATATCTAAAGAAAGGATCAGGCCAGGCACAGTGGCTCACGCCTGTAATCCCTGAACTTTGGGAGGCCAAGGAGGGTGGATTCCTTGAGGTCAGGAGTTTGAGACAGCCTGGCCAACATGGTGAAACCCCATCTCTACTAAAATACAAAAATTAGCCGGGTGTGGTGGCAAGCACCTGTAAACCCAGCTACTCATCAGACTGAGGCAGGAGAATTGCTTGAACCCAGGAGGCAGAGGTTGTAGAGACCTGAAATAGTGCCACTGCACTCCAGTGCCTGGGTGACAGAGCGAGACTCCATCTCAAAAAAAAAAAAAGATTATTTGGGAGTATCTTCCTCACTCATTTTCTCCTCTCCACTAAAGATCCAGGGTAGAGGACAGAGAAGGAAAGGGAAGGGAAAAAAAAAAAAAAAAAATCAGGTTCTTTTTCTCATCTACCACAAGATGTACAAAGAGAAAACTTCATCACAAATTAAAATTCTACTAAAATGGCAACTAGCAGAACAGTACACACAAGTGCAATGATTGAAGAACAAATTGTGGTCTATATACTGGACTACGTAGCCTGATAAAATGGTCTTTCAAAAGAATATCTACATATGTACAATATTATCCATTGTGGCATAAATGTTTCTTCCAACTCCACTATGAATGTTTTCAAAAAATAGGAAAGTTGAAAAAATAGTACAATAAACATACACTATTCTCCACCTAGACTCAATAATTGTTAATATTTTGCCAAATTTGCCTCATCTAGCTCCATGGATAGAGATATGGCTATATCAAAGTTGTTTTTTGTTTTGTTTTGTTGTATAATTTTGGAATTATTTCAGTAGGTATCAAGACACTTTAACCCCGCATATTTACTTCACTATGCACCTCCTAGGAAGAAGGACGTTCTGCCTCATAACCACAATAACATTACTATACCAATTATCATCGAATACTTCAGTTCTTGTTCGAATTTTCCCAATTGCCAAAAAAAATTTCATTTACGGTTGACTTAAAAAAAAATCCAGAATCTAATCAAAACTCAAGCAATGACTTTGGACGTTTATGTCTCTTTAGTCTCCTTTATCCTAGAATGGCCTCCACGTTTTATGTTTTCATTTGTGACACTAGCTTTTTTGGGGGAGGCGGGGGACACAGTCTCACTTTGTGGCCCAAGTTGGAGTGTAACAGTGCAATCTCGGCTCACTGCAACCTCTGCCTCCTGGGTTGAAGCAATTCTCCTGCCTCAGCCTCCCAAGTAGCTGAGATTACAGGCACCTGCCACCACGCCCAGCTAATTTTTGTATTTTTAGTAGACACCAGGTTTTGCCATGTTGGCCAGGCTGGTCATGAACTCCTGACCTCAGGTGATCCACCCGCCTCGGCCTCACAAAGTGCTGGGATTACAGGCCTGAGCTACTGTACCCAGCTGACACTAGCTTTTCTAAAAGATTAGGACAGTTGACTTGTTAGAATGCCTTACATCCTAGACTCAACTGATTGCTTCCTCATAGTAGCATTTAGCTTCCTCTCTATACCTTTATTTCCTGTAAACAATAGGTTAGGTCTAAAATCTTCATTAGTTTACATGTTTTTGGTGACAGTGCATCACAGTTGATGTGCCTATATACCTCAAGGTGGAGTACATCGGGTGGCACATATTTTCAGACTGTACAATCATTAGGGATCATTTGTTGAAATACGATTACTTGGTTGAGGTTGTTAACAGCCAGACCTCTCTTTGTAAAGGAGTATCTCCCTCTTTACAGTTAGTAATCTGTGGCTATTATTTGGCATCATGTAAATATACTATTCCTTCTTAACTTTTTACTTAATGGTTTAACATTCATTAATGATTCTCTCTTGTACTTTTTTAATGGGGGGAGATGCTGAAAATATTGATTTTCTAATTCTATCATTATTTCTACATGTATTATCTGGCTTTCTTGTACAAATAATAAATTTCCCTTAAAAATTGGTGCAGACGAGCTACTAATTCTGTCTTATTGTTTACAACAGCAAAAACTGAGGACAACCCAGCTGTCCATCTAAAGGGTACTGGATGACTAATCTATGACAAGGAAGATTCTCTGGCTACTGATAAGAATAGATGTACAAAATATATTGTCGAGAGAGGAAAAAAAGCAAGGTACAAAACAATATATTGAGTAAAGCTACTTTTGAATAAGAAGAAAAACTAATGGTAATGCACTGGGGACCGGAGGGACTAGATAAATGGAAACAAAATGGATGTAATACCTGTCAGTGTTTTGAAATGGAATGTTAGTTTGTAGTTGGTTTTTTTTTTTTTTTTTCCAGAAACAGGGTATCACTCTATCACCCAGACTGGAGTGCGATGGTGCAATCATGGCTCACTGCAGCCTCAAAGTGCTGGGCTCAAGCAATCCTCCTGCCTCAGCCTCCAGAGTAGCTAACTTTTAAAATTATTATTATTTTTTTTTTGAGACGGAGTCTCGCTCTGTCGCCCAGGCTGGAGTGCAGTGGCTCATACCTGTAATCTCAGCACTTTGGGAGACCGAGGCGGGCAGATCACCTGAGGTCAGGAGTTCGAGGCCAGGCTGGCCAAAATGGTGAAACCCCATCTCTACTAAAAATACAAAAATTAGCCCGGCATGGTGGTAGGCACCTGTAATCCCAGCTACTCAGGAGGCTGAGGCTGGAGAATTGCTTGAACCCGGGAGGTGGAGGTTGCAGTGAGCCAAGATCACACCACTGCACTCTAGCCTGGGTGCCAGAGTGAAACTCCATCTCCAAAAAAAAAAAAAAAATTAACAAAGTAATTAATCAAAAATAAAATACTACATGAGGCCAGGCACGGTGGCTCACGCCTATAATCCCAGTACTTTGGGAGATCAAGGCAGGCAGATCACTTGAGGTCAGGAGTTCGATATCAGCCTGGCCAACATGGAGAAACCCCATCTCTACTGAAAATACAAAAATTAGTCGGGCATGGTGGTGCACACCTGTAATCCCAGCTACTCAGGAGGCTGAGGCACGAGAAATGCTTGAACCCAGGAGGCTGAGGTTGCAGTGAGCCTAGACGGCGCCACTACACTCCAGCCTGAGTGACAGAGTGAAACTCCATCTCAAAAACCAAACAAACAAAATGCTCGGTGCAGTGGCTCAAGCCTGTAATCCCAGCACTTTGGGAGGCTGAGGTGGGTGGATTACGAGGTCAAGAGATTGAGACCATCCTGACCAACATGGTGAAACCTCGTCTCTACTAAAAATACAAAAATTAGCCAGGCGTGATGGTACGCGCCTGTAATCCCAGTCACTCAGGGGGCTGAGGAAGGAGAATCACTTGAACCAGGGAGGCAGAGGTTGCAGTGAGCTGAAATCATGCCATTGCACTCTAGCCTGGGCAATAGAGCGAGACTCTGTCTCCAAAAAAAAAAAAAAAAAAATTAAATTATGCAGTAAGTACATGTTAAGTGAAAAAAGAACACAAAATTCTATATGCAGTATAATCCCAACTTTGTTTAAAAAATATTTGGAGAGCTGGGCACAGTGGCTCATGCCTGTAATCCCAGCACTTTAGGAGGCCGAGGTTGGTGGATCACAAGGTAAGGAGATCGAGACCATACTGGCTAACATGGTGAAATCCTGTCTCTACTAAAAATACAAAAAATTAGCCGGGCGTGGTGGTGGGATCGCATCACTGCACTCCAGCCTGGGTGACAGAGTGATTCTCCATCTCAAAAAAAAAAAAAAAAAAAAAAAAAAATTTGGAGAAAAAGGACACAAAAGAAATACAATAAATACTAACCATGGTTGTCTTTAAGTGGTGGCATTATTGGTGATTTAATAATTTTAATAGGCAAGTTTCTATTTTTTTCACTTTTTAATTTTAAGAATTATTACCAGAAGCCCAAACCTCACCTTTCACTTTTTTTTTTTTTCGAGACGGAGTCTCACTCTGTCACCCAGGCTGGAGTGTAGCGGCACCATCTTGGCTCACTGTGACCTTTGCCTCCTGGGTTTAGGCAATTCTCCTGTCTCAGCCTCCTGAGTAGCTGGGACTACAGGCGTCTGCCACCATGTCCGGCTAATTTTTGTATTTTTAGTAGAGACAGGGTTTCACCATGTTGGTCACACTGGTCTCGCACTCCTGACCTAAGGTGATCCACCCACCTCAGCCTCCCAAAGTGCTGGGATTACAGGCGTGAGCCACTATGCCCGGCCACCATTCATTTTTTTTTTAAGTAGTAACTACTTATTGTAAAAAGCCAAGCAATAATTGGCTCTTTACATTTCACAAAAGGCTGCAATCTAAAGAGTATACAACCAGATGTATCCAAATACAGAAAGAAAAATAAACATTAACAGCCTGTGTTGAAGTTCTCTCACTGGAGTACTAAGATGTAAAAGTCAGAAAGATTTCACAGTAAGAAAACACCAAGTTTGGCCAGGTGCGGTGGCTCACACCTGTAATCCCAGCACCTTGGGAGGCCAAGGCGGGCAGATCACAAGGTCAGGAGTTTGAGACCAGCCTGGCCAACATAGTGAAACCCCATCTCTACTAAAAACATAAAAATTAGCCAGGCATGATGGCTCACGCCTGTAGTCCCAGCTACTTGGTAGGCCAAGGTGGGAGAATCGCTTGGACCTGGAAGGCAGACGCTGCAGTAAGCCAAGACCGCACCATTGAACTCCAGCCTGGGTGACAGAGTGAGACTCCATCTCAAAAACAAAAACACCCACCAAGTTCCTAGTCCTACACAGCACAGAGTTACCTAAGGAGTGACAAAGAAACAAATTCTAGCCTGTATCCTCATGATACAGCTCTCATCACTTATTAGTGCAAAAATATGTACTGAAAATATCAACATTTTCAGGCCAACCTCCTGAATAAGCTAAGGATGAACTAACTGGAAGGAAATCATCTCCTTAGTAACCCTGACAACTCACAGATTAGGATCAGAAGTCTAGACCTGAACCCAGGGTTGCCCTTCGGTCAAACTGCCACATAAGTGATTAATTACTAACTAGGAAAGTGCCAAAAATACAGTTCCTATTAGTTTACCTTAACCCTCTACTGCAATTATTTTACCCAACATAAAAAAGTTCAGAAGAAACATTTTGAGGGTCCTTTGTCTTAACAGTGAAATATAAAAGCACTTTCAAAAAAATACATTTAAACCAGCACTTTGTAATATTTAAATCTTACAGATCACAAGGTCAGGAGTTTGAGACCAGCCTGGCCAATGATTTGCACCTTGTGTAAGAAACAGCAGTATTCCAATTCCTAAAAATAAAAAAAAATAAAACCGACCTTCTGACCTCCTGTTACTCAAAAGGAACAATAAAATACAGGTCACAAGTACTGTATGACTAAGAAGTACTGTATGACTAAGAAAACTGTGCTGCAACCTCAGATTCCTACAGGATTCAGAAAGGGGAAAGAGTAGCTACAAATATCAATATCAAGACAAAAATCTAAAGATCAGGATTACCAAAGAACATGTCTATCAATTTCCAGGGACCTAAACACACTAAAAGCTGAAACAAGAGAAAGCTTTTACTGACGGGAAGAAGTCAGAGGGAGTAAAACAATCTCTCTTTCGTCTGAAGAAAAATATTTGCTGTTGCTA